>NC_092420.1:93935038-94092538 GCF_040894005.1 Engystomops pustulosus | reverse complement strand
TCTCAGTCTACACAAAAGAGCTGGCCATTGACCAAGACGTCACAGTAGAGCTGCACACTGACCTCTTTGTGTACAATGTTACTCTCCGGCATTGTCTATTCCTCCAGCAATACAGCTTAGCTGACATCAAATAATGAGGTGACTCTTCTCAACTGTCTCAGTATACACAGAAAAGCTGACATTGACCAGGGAGTAACAGGAGAGCTGCATACAGACCTCTTTGTGAATAGTGTTACTCTCTGGCATTGTCGATGTCTCCAGCAGTACAGCTCAGCTGACATCTCCTCCCCCTCTAGTAGTAATGAGGTGAGTCTGCTCATCTTTCTACACAGTAAAGCTGACCAATGACCAGGGAGTAGCAGGAGAGCTGCATACAGACCTGTTTGTGAGTAGTGTTATTCTCTGTGCATTGTCGATGCCTCCAGCAGTACAGCTCAGCTGACATCTCCTCACCCTCTAGCAGTAATGAGGTGACTCTGCTCATCTTTCTACACAGTAAAGCTGACCAATGACCAGGGAGTAGCAGAAGGGCTGCATCCAGACCTGTTTTTGAATAGTCTTACTCTCCGGCATTGTCGATGCCTTCAGCAGTACAGCTCAGCTGACATCAAATAATGAGGTGACTTTTCTCAACTGTCCCAGTCTACACAGAAAAGATGGCCATTGACCAGGGAGCAGCAGGAGAGCTGCATCCAGACCTGTTTGTCAATAGTCTTACTCTCCGCCATTGTTGATGCATCCAGCAGTACAGCTCAGCTGACATCTCCTCACCCTCTAGTAGTAATGAGGTGACTCTGCTCATCTGTCTATATGCTAAAGCTGACCTTGAGCTGCAGGACACGTAAGCCTATTCTGGCTAGTTTGAGAACTGTAAGACTTTTAAGATTTTGTTTATTTGGATACCTGCATAATAACCACAAGTTTGTTACTTTAATAATCACCCCTGATACAATGATCTTACACGTCTTTATGATTTTCTACCCAAAGATCTACTTATGTTTGATAGAAGTGCAGTATTAGAAGAGTTTTTGTAACAATGTATTCTGTTTGTAAGATACACAGAAATCTTCCCAATATGTAAACACTGTTATAATAGAGATGAGCCGACCCAACATTCAGGTTCGGCGCCCGGATGTGTTGCTGTGTCGTCGGTCGAACAGCCAATCTGGTAAATTGTCGCCCCTAGCAACTAGCCATGGCTAAGATTGGCCTGGAGGACACAAGTGACCAATCACAGCCATGGCTAGTTGCTATGGGAGACAATTAGCTGGATTAGCTGCCAATCTGATTGAGTCTGATTCAGACGGCCGAACCCAAAACCTAAATGGGAGAGTCAGATTCGCTCATCTCTTTATAAAGGGAACCTGTGACCAGGGTCGTCATTTTCACTAAATACAGGTTACAGAAGTCCATCACACCTGCAGAAGAAATCTGTCTTTCTGCCCTCTCTAAGCATTTGCATTACAATATAATTGTATGTTATAACTTACCTTGCATCCTGACAGAATCCTCTATGTAGTCCCAGGGGTTGGGCTTTGGTTTGATGCATTTCAAAAAACAACATTTGAATTGTATGTGCTACTCACTCCTCAGCTTTCAGCCCCCACCTTTGTGCTCCTATATAGCTCATCCCTCCTGCTCCTTCACAGAGCTCACAGCCTGGTGAGCTGACATCAGTAGGGAAGGGAGGAGCTGTACAGGGGCACAAAGCTGAGGAGTCTGCAGCACAGACAAGTCACATGTTGTTTTTTGAAATGCATCCAAACCAGAGCCCAACCCCTGGGACTACACAGATGATTCTGTCACGGTGCAAGGTAAGTTATAAAGCACAATTATATTGTAATGCAAATGCTTACAGAAGGCAGGAAGACAGATTTGCACTGCAGGTGTAATGGGCTTCTGTAACCTGTCTGTAGTAAAAATGAGGTCCCTGGTGACAGGTTCCCTCTAAGAACTAACCAGGAACTAACCCTCCCAGAAATAGCCACTATGTGAATATTTGCTTAAATTCCTCCCCTTGGCAGGACAGTGTGAGTATGGAGAGGCAGGAGGAAGAGTTGGGTATAATGATGATGAGACCTTGGTTGGTCTGGTTTCCCTTGTGGAGATACAGTCCTGGAAGCAATGATCCCTGGGAAAAATATGCAAATGCATTGTTTCCCTTCCAGTAGTGAGAAACTGTAACTATTTGTATTCCACATGAAGCACATCCCTGATCTCTCTGCTGGTATTAAATATAAATGTGTATAATGAGGTGTCATTTACTTTGCTACTTCTATATCTCTCTATCATCTGCATACAGACTGCAGCCAGTGCTATGTATTGTCCCTGGGGAGATGTGTAATCAGATCTGTTAGTAGCAGCAGGACTGTGATATATTAATTTATTTTCCAGGATTATAGTTCCTCCAAGTGCACTGGGGGTGTGTCCTCACATCGATGGGCTCTGTGCTCCCTGCAGCCTGAGTTAAGCTAATGCCCCTGGAGAGATTTGTAATCAGATGTTTGTGAATGTTCTTAGTAACAGCAGGACTGTGATTTAGGAATTCATATTGTAGAATTGTAACTAGGAGCATGTCCTCACACTGCTGTACTCTGTGCAGGCAGTGTTAGGTATTGTCCCTTGAGAGATATATAAACATACATTTGTGCATGTTGCTAGTAGAAGCAGGACTGTGAAAAGTGACGGCTGTCATATTCGAACTAAAGCATCCTACAGATTTTATTCTGCAGAGTGCAGTAGTTGGAGAACAGCTTGATGCAGTGAGCACAGAGCACAGCAGTGTGAGGACGCACCCCACAGAGAGGTGACAATCCTGCAGTATAAATCCATATATCACAGTCCTGCTGCCCCTAACAACATACACAAAGGTCTGATCACACATCTATCCAGAGACAATACATAACACTGGACGCACAGAGCACAGCAGTGTGAGGACGCACCCCACAGAGAGGTGACAATCCTGCAGTATAAATATATCCATCTATCACAGTCCTGCTGCCACTAACAACATACACAAAGTTCTGATTACACGTCTCTCCATAGACAATACCTAACACTGGCTGCAGGGAGCACAGAGCACAGTAGTGTGAGGACACACCCCCTCTGCACTCGAAGAAGCTACAATCCTGGAATATAAATCCATATATCACAGTCCTGCTGCTACTAACAACACACTAAGCTCTGATGACACATCTCTCCAGGGACCATATATAACACTGACTGCAGCCTGTATGATCACTGATCTCCTGATGGATTAATTTATGATTATTTGCATAACTATGTAACAATTTGCAGTAAATTTCCCGTAATCAGCTCTGACCTGGGATGATCACCCCTTTCCAGTTATTGGATAGAATTTATAAATCACTAGAAAAATGTGGAAGAATTTTTCCTTGAACAGCGCCATGCCTGCCTACAGGTGGCTTGTGGTATTGCAGGTCCGCTCCCTTCATTGCAGTAGCGCTGAGCTGTAATACCACATCTGACCTATGGACAGGGGTGGCGCTCTTTTTGTAACTAACACATTTATTAGTTCCTTATCTCCCTGATTATCAGTGACCTCCCAATGACAGATATTCTCAGGCGATGGATTATGGGATGTCTGCTGCTGATTGTATATTACATTGTATTGATTCCTTGATGATCCTTTGTAACCAGATCTTGTCCCTGTCGATTTGTCTTGTAGACCCCAGCGACTCCAGGTGATGCCTTTATGAAATACCCCACCCAGCTGCACCCAGCCATTGCTCCCATGTTTGGACCCCTTTCTTTCAATCCCGTTGCTCTGCCATCAGGTGACAAAAGACCCTTGTCTATTTTTGGAATCACAGTGATATAGAATAGCGGGGGATGAGTCTAACTGCGGCTGTATGGGGATTGCGGACCCTCAGAGTGGGGGGCAAGGGGAGTCATAGGTCCATACTTCAGCTGGGGGGGGGCTATGTCTCACTGCAGCCACATGGGGGATTGTGGACCCTTGATGGGAATATGAGTCCTTACAGTGGACACTGCAGGGGAAGGTCCTTGTGTCAGCAGAAGATGTTTGGTGAATTCTAGGACAAAGGTGCAGCACAAGAGGAAATGATATCAATTTGTCAAATCTCATCCATCTCCTATGATTTCATACGACAGTCCAGTCCAGGAGAGCCAAGTACTTCATGTATGAATAATTGGGTCCAGTTTTATCAAACTAATGGGTCAGAGTTCATGGGGTCACACTAGCGACAAAATATCAACCTACTGCTGCAGCAAGGAAAATCTGTGCTGCACCTTTAAGAAGAAGAAGAAATGGTGGAATCTCTTGTTACAAAGTTGCCTGTTCCAATGTTTTTGTTGCATTACTCATGTTCCTCTCTAATTTAAAGCATTTCATAATACGAGAGATTGTATAACCGCATCTGCCCCTTTAAATTAAAGGGAACCTGTCGCTAAAATTGCAACATGTCTTACTTCAGCTTAAGAGGTGGAGCAAGGTGCATTGAGCAGACCAATCCTTGGAAAGTCGCTTGTTATAAAACTTAAAGGGGTTGGCTATTATAGTTATTCAATATCACATCTGTGGTGATCTGACGCTCAGGACTCCCCCACTTAGTTTTTTCTGGCTATCATGGACCATGGAGCTGAAGGAACAGCTCCTCTCTATGTGTAGTGGCCAAGTGAAGTAACTGCAGCTCAGTTTCCATCAAATGGTGGTCCTGAGTGTTGGATAATTTTGACCTATCTTACCCACTAAGCTGGAAAATCCCTTTAAGAATAAAACAATGGCTGCATATGGGGCACTGCATATGACTATGCGGGGGGTTTAGCTTTTTCACAGCTGGTGACAGGTTCCCTTTAAAGGGTAGATGGAAGGTGAACATATCATGCAAACAATGCCCTGTGTGACAAAGGAATCTGAATGATATTCGGGTACCAGGACATTCCAGAGGTTCTGCACCCCCAATAATATAGATGGCTGCAGACAGGTTGAGCGCTTGGCACATGTAAGGGGCGAGTTCCCTTTAAGAGGGGCCCTGTGTTGCTGTTTGTTTTCTTGTTACATTGTATCATGTGATGTTATCAGAAGGATTCTAGGAATAATTAGAGGAAGACAAGGAGACCTGACATCCAGGACACAGAAGTAAATCATCCCTGGGGGTCCCTGGGGTCCGCACACATTACCAGGGAAAGAGGAAAATCTATGTCTAACCTTTCTGTAGACGCTTCAGCATCGATCCCGAACCTGGAAATAATCGGATTTGTATAAACAAATGGGATAATGTTATAACCTGAACCCTGGGTGAGAACAGGGTTCAAATCATCTCAGTGATAGTAAGGGAGGGGGCAAGTAACCAGGGAGCGATGGGGTCCTCGGTGTTGAGGTCCCTCCATCCTGATATTAGTAGGCACTTAAGAGGGTGCATTTGATGCTCTTGGGTCCCATTACAAATCTAAGTTCAGGCCCCCACTATGATGGATGACTTACATGGTCTCCACGTACGGAGAAAAGCTTCCTTATTGCACCTGGGTCCTGCTGCAAGAGCACCTAGTGCACCCCCTTCATTCTACCTCGTTGGTAAAGGACAAGTCTGACCCAAAGTCCATTATATCACATTACAACAATCCCTCAGCTTTGTAAACAACATTATGGGGCAGATTTACTTACCCGGTCCATCCGCGATCCAGCGGCACGTTCTCTGCGGTGGATTTAAGTCCGGCCGGGATTTATTAAGTTCAAGCTCCGCAACACTTATTTTTTTTTTAAATGCGGAGGTTTTTCCAAATCCGTCGGGTTTTTGTTCGGCCACACCCCCCCATTTCCATCGCGTGCATGCCAGCGCCGATGCGCCACAATCCAATCGCGTGCGCCAAAATCCCAGGGCAATACAGGGAAAATCGGCGCAAATCGGAAATAATGGGGCACATTTACTTACCCGGTCCAGTCGCGATCCAGCAGCGGGTTCTCCGGCACTGATTCAGGTTCTGCTGGGATTCACTAAGGTCCGTGCGCCGATATTCACCAGGTGTCGCTGCTGCGCCGAGGTCTGCCGGAGTTCACCTGCTTTTTTTCTGGTGTATGTGAGTGCTTGATCTTGCGACACAAATGGCTTTTTAAATTCCGCGGTTTTTCCGAATCCTTCGGGTTGGCCGGTGGCCACGCCCCCGATTTCTGTCGCGTGAAAGTCGGCGCGATTGCGCCAAAAATCTATCGCGTGCACCACAATCCCGTGAAATACAGCGCAAAGCGGAAATATTCGGGAAACACCTGACGGATTCGCGGCTGCGGACCCTTAGTAAATGTGCCCCATTCAGTTAAAACGTCGGGAAAACGCGAATCGGACCCTTAGTAAATGACCCCCTATATCTCAGCCAAGAATGTTCCAAATCCCTGATAGTAGACTGACATCTTGGGGAGCAATTAAAACATTAAAGTTTTATTTTTATATGTTTATCCTATTGAATAGTGGGTGCGGTTATCCTGGAACAATGTTGCAAATGTATCGAATGTAACTTTTCAAATTATCCAGTCTGTAGGAGCAGTGCAACAAATTTTGAAACATCTCAGGTCAAAAGAGTTTGTTTACAAAATACACAAAATATATGATGTGTAATCTTGATAAATATGGTGATGATTCCGATCATTCACAGGGGAGGGGTAAGGGGAGTTTGTGACCCTTCAGCAGACACAATGAGCAGATAACATGGTGCATGGGGAGGGGTAAGGGTAGAGTGTGACCCTTTAGTAGAAACAACAAGCAGGTAACACAGTGCATAGGGAGGGGGAAGTGGTGTGTGTGACTCTTCAGCAGACACAGGGAGCAGATTACATAGTGTGTGGGAAGGGGTAAGTGAGTGTATGACCCTTCAGCAGACAACACAAGCAAATTACATGGCACAAGAGAGGGGTTAGGGAGTGTGTGACCCTTCAGCAGACACAAGAAGCAGATAACATAGTGGATGGGGAGGGGTAACAGAGTGTGTCACCCTTTAGCAAACACAAGGAGCAGATTACATGGTGCAAGAGAGGGGTAGGGGAAGTGTGTGACCCTTCAGCAGACACAAGGAGCAGATTACATTGTGCAGGAAAGGGGTAAGGGGAGTGTGTGACCCTTCAGCAGAAACAAGGAGCAAATAGTATGGTGGATGGGAAGGGGTTACGGAGTGTATGACCCTTCAGCAGACACAACAAGCAGATTACATGGTGCAGGGGACATAGTTTCCCGCTCTGTGGTATCACATCCATGGATTATGAACACAGGGAGCCCTCGCTACAGAAGCCCCTGAATCCTCCGCATCAGACGGAACAATTAGCTGCGGTCACTCACTAGAAGGGATGGTGTTTACTTAATTCTAAGCCCCGCAGCAGGTCGACCAGAAGTTTATTCATAATTGAAGACTTTCTGCTCATCTGCTGCAGCTTGAAAAATCCAGAACGTAAAAACCTGAATCCAAGGATGGAGCCACAGCGTCACCTAGTGGTCATAAGTAGAATGGCGAAATATCCTGCAATCTCACATCCACCAGGATTACACATTGTAGCCTACAAGGAGCTGCTGACACCCAAGGTGCGAGCACCCACATCAGCGCTGCGAATAGACCCTGGAGGAGATGAGAGGCTTCTCCGTGCGTCTCCCACCTGGTTATTTCGGTTTCGAAGATTTTGCTGCTCCTATAAATCCTGTGTGTATCATCATCTGTGCAAAAACAGAGCCAACAAAGCAATAAATAATGCCGCCATAGTGTGCACCAGCCATATGATGCATAAATAATGCCGCCATAGTGGGCACCAGCCATATGATGCATAAATAATGCCGCCATAGTGTGCACCAGCCATATGATGCAGAAATAATGCCGCCATAGTGTGCACAAGCCATATGATGCATAAATAATGCAGCTATATACTATGATACCTCCAGTGGCTTTATAATACTGCCATATAGTAACATCACTTATAAAACTACTATTCAGTACGCAAATAACAATGCCGTGAAACTCGCTACCCCAGATGCCCTCACTACAAGTCCCAGCATTCTCTATGTCCACCCTCAATAGAAACATCAATTTTCGGAAATCCTCCTAATAAGGGGAGACACAGATTCCTGGAAGCTGCGAGGATATAATATATGCGCAGTGTCCATGAGCGGCACATTACAGCAAGATGGATGATGTCAGCTTTAAATTAACCCCTAACACCCTGCAGAGGCCCCCGGTAAATGAGTCCCCTAACCTCCCCAGCGGAGCGGAGCTCGGCCTCGCGGGAAAGGGAAGGTTTAATGTCAAGATTTACAAGACATGATTAATTCACACCTCGCTGATAGAGAGGAGACTGGCTGCAATCTAGAGCAAGGGGAGCAGCGCCGCGACCCCGAAAATCACTCTCTGGAAAATTGAAATTTGTCAACTTTTATGTTTCTCCCTAATGAGTCGGACTGAAGCCATAATGTATGAACAAGGGAGGGCAGTGTTACATCAGGGCGACCCCCACTGCATATATTTATATCCCCCCCCTCCCCCCCCCCCCCCCCCGGGGTACATGAAGCTCTGAAATTAGTGATCATGCTAATATATTTTTCAATACCTCTGCTACATGTGCTTAAAGGGATCTGGATCTGTCAGCAGGTGTAGCCATACAGACTGCAGCCAGTGTTACCTATTGTCCCTGGAGAGATGTGTTATCAGACCTTTGTGTGTTGTTAGTAGTAGCAACAGGACTGGATTTATATTCCAGGATTGTAGCTTCTCCGAGTGCACTGGAGGTGTAACCTGACACTGCTGTGCTCTGTGTCCTCTGCAGCCAGTGTTATGTATTGTCCCTGGGCAGATGTGTAAGCAGACCTTTGTGTATGTAGCTAGTAGCACCAGGACTGTGATATATGGATTTGTATTCCAGGATTGTAGCTTCTCCGAGTGCACTGGGGGTATGTCCTCACACTGCTGTGCTCTGTGCTCTCTGCAGCCAGTGTTAGGTATTGTCCCTGGAGAGATGTGTAATCAGACCTTTGTGTTATATGGACTGTGTTATATGAAATTATATTCCAGGATTGTAGCTTAACACTGCTGTCTTCTGTGCTCTCAACGGCCAGAGTCAGTTATTATCCCTGGAGAGATGTTTGATCAGACTAGCAGCAGGACTGTGATATATGGATTTATATTCCAGGATTGTAGCTTCTCCGAGTGCACAGGGGGCGTGTCCTCACAGTCCCAGTGCACATGAAATTAATTGTTTCTCCTTGAGGCATTTGTTGATTTGTCGTTATGGCTGTACGTTACCTGTGTGTAAATCTTAGAGCTATTAGCTGGGTCCTCCCAGCAATGTTCTGCATTTCCCACAACATGGAGGGAACAACAAAGTTATTGGTGATTTATTTTCTCCTTAATTATCAAAAAAAATTGCTCAGTCTCAGGGGGATTTATAACGTGACCCCAGAGATCCATTGCTCTATTATGACTCTAGTACTCAGTTTGGCTGTAGATAAAGTCTGTGGTTCGGCTTGCAGTGATGCATCTATCACAGTCTTCTTTCTGTAGTGCTGTTTATGGCCTGTGGGGGCGCTCTAGATAAAGTCTACATCTCTCGCAGCAGTGATATATATCTAGTGCAGACTTCTTTCCTCATCTGTAGTTCTCCTTTTTTCCTGCAGGGGCGCTGTAGATAAAGTCTATGACCCTCCTGCTATGTCTAGCCCAGTCTTCTTCTGTAGTACTCAGTTTGGTCTTTTGGGGCGCTGTAGATAAAGTCCATGGTTCTTCTGACAGTGTTAGATGTCTAGCTCAGTCTTCTTCGGTAGTACTCAGTTTGACCTGTGGGGGTGCACAAGTCCACGATCCTACTGATAGTGTTTTATGTCTAGCCCAGTCTTCTTCTGTAGTACTCAGTTTGGTCTATTGGGGCGCTGTAGATAATGTTAACAGACGTAGGAAAAAAGGATTCCGTGTCCAGCTTCATCCAAGATAATCCACACTTTTATTAGGGCATAATTGTTAAAATTCCAGAGTGTTACATGGCCAACATGTTTCAAGCGGGCAGACCGCTCTTAATCATGGCTTAAAAGCCATGATTAAGAGCGGTCTGCCCGCTTGAAACATGTTATGCCCTAATAAAAGTGTGGATTATCTTGGATGAAGCTGGACACGGAATCCTTTTTTCCTACGTCTGTTAACCTGTTGCAGCCCTTGCAGTGGGGCAGTCCGTGCTTCATTGGATTCTCCTGTTTGGCGTGAGGTGAGCTGGACTCTTTCAACTTTGCTGTAGATAATGTCCATGACCCTCCTGCTATGTCTAGTCCAGTCTTCTTCTGTAGTACTCAGTTGGGTCTTATGGGGGCGCTGTTGATAAAGTCCATGGTTCTCTTGGCAGTGTTACATGTCTAGCCCAGTCTTCTTCTGTAGTACTCAGTTTGGTCTTTAGGGGCGCTGTAGATAAAGTCCATGACCCTCCTGCTGTGTCTAGCCCAGTCTTCTTCTGTAGTACTCAGTTGGGTCTTTTGGGGCGCTGTAGATAAAGTCCATGGTTCTCTTGGCAGTGTTACTTGTCTAGCTCAGTCTTCTTCTGTAGTACTCAGTTTGGTCTTTAGGGGCGCTGTAGATAAAGTCCATGGTTCTTCTGGCAGTGAGTCTTTTTATCTCTTCATCTCATTGTGTTCTCTTCTGATTTCTTCCAGGCTACGTTGCGATGGGAGCGGTCCAGCCTTCATTCTGGGGACAACAACCACTGATCCAACCACAGATGGTCCTTGGTGGCCAGTCTCCAGTTGCTCAGGTCATGCAGGGAAGCCAAACGATAGCATGGGCTCAGCCGGGCCTCTACCCACCTACTCAGCAACAGCCATGGCCAACCCTTCCGGGCCAGTTCCCACCTACTGCCTTCATGCCAACACAAACTGTATTGCCTTTCCAAGCAGCCATGTTCCAAGGTTCTACCACCCCGGTAGCCGCTGTCCCACCCACCAGTGACTCATTGCGATCCGGTCCTCTAGAGCCCGGCCAGAAAGTAACCAAGGAGATGTTTAGGGATTTTCAGATGGTAAACCCCCCTCCGGTGCCATCGCGGCAGCCCGATCAGCCGTCCCTCTCATGTACCTCAGATGCCTTCTCAAGCTACTTCGACAAAGTTGGGTTGGCTCAGGATACAGACGACTGTGACGACTTTGATATTTCACAATTAAACTTGACGCCTATGACTTCCACTTCACCGTCTACTAATTCACGTAAGTACCAGACCCCAGGAGCCGACATCTCAACATCAGGAACCTCAACTGGTCAGACAAGACCAATCTAGGTGACAACCATTGTGGACGCTGAACTAGTGGTCATATTGGTTGTCACCCAGTCTTCTTATAGAGAGGACCCAAGAAATATCTGGAAACAACTGTGGGCTTTGTCCAGGGCTCACATTGTATACACTTTCTATATACTTGTACTTGCTCTTACAAGGAACATCCCATAGAAAGTCCTTAAAGGACATCTACCACCAGGATGAAGGATTGTAAACCAAGCACACTGATATACTTGCGTGTGCCCCCTCTGGCAGGATCTGCTCTTCTTTAAGCTTTATATGCCCTTGTTTTTAAGAAAAAAAGGATTTAAAAATTATGCAAATAAGCCCGAGAGGCTCCAGGCTCCATTAACACCTATGAAGCCCAGAGCCTCTAAGGCTCATTTACATAATTTTAATTGTAAAAACCAGGGCATAAGAAGCAATAAGTAGAGCAGATCCTTCCAGGGAGGGGGGGCACACAGCAGAATGAATGTGTGCTTGGTTTACAATCCTTCATCCTGGTGGCAGATGTCTTTTAAAGGAATTGTCTATTTTTATGTAAGCAAAGCAAATAAACTTAGTATGGAAAATACTGCAAATTTAAATATACTTTGTGCATCAGTTTTTTGAATCCTCCTGATCTCTGATTGCTGCAAGTAAAACAAGAGTTGTTTAATCATTCCTCACACTGCTGTGCTCTTATCTCTCTGCATGAGCTTCCCCAGAGCATTTTTCCTCTGTGCTGAGTAAAAGCTGTAACCGGCATCTGGTTGGATACGGCAACTGTCACTCACAGCAGAGCGGAGGGGCTCTGGTTCAGTTCTTGTCAGAGAACTAAGAGCTCAGCAGTGTAAGGACACGCCCCTAGTGCAATAAGAAAAGCTACAATCCTGGAATATAAATTCATTTTTTGCAGCCACACACAAGGGAATGATTTAACATCTCTGTAATGAGCCGAAAACATGAGCACGTTCATCTCACAGGTGCAGAGCTCGTTACATTGTATCAGGGCTCTCTGTGAAGAGTCATCAGCAAGCAGAGATCTTGAAAATGTTTTAAGAAACGCAAAAAGTTTCTTAAAAAGTTTTAAAAACTTTGATTCCTCATCTACAAAGCAGCCTTCAACAATAACAATCGTGCGGGCGCCATCTACTTTCGCCCTCTACACAATTGGGTGTTTCACAGCAATTTGTGTTTCTTATGCAAAAATCTCACAATATTCTGTAAGTGACCACTGCAACATTGTTGCAATATGCAAAGTCTGGTGAAATTTGCAGCAATTTTACATGCAGATCACAGAGTAATTTTCAGCTGGGTCACATCCACATCCATTTTTTGGGTTCTGCCCCTGTAAGGCCGTTAGCTTTTTGAACCTGTTTTTGGGCCTTTTTTAAGCAGTCCGTTAAAAAAAGGCATCCGTTTTTTTCCGTTTTTGTCAATTTTTCCCCAATTATGACTATGATAATCATAGTTTTTTGAAAACGCATCCGTTTTTTTTTCAATACATCCCTTTTTTCCGTTTTTTTTTCCGTTTTTTCCCCAATTTTGATTATGTTAATCGGGAAAAATGGTCAAAAACGTGAAAACGGATGCGTTTATTAACGGCCCCAAAAACGGGCTCAAAACGTCACGTGTTCCACCGGCCTTACCTCTATTCAGGTGTGGACACGCCCATAGCGCAGAGAAAAAGGCAAAGCTCGATTTTATTTTATTTATTTTTGAAACAAAATCACAATGGGGGTCATTTACTAAGGGCCCGATTCGCGTTTTCCCGACGTGTTACCCAAATATTTCCGATTTGCGCCGATTTTCCCTGTATTGCCCCGGGTTTTTGGCGCACGTGATCGGATTTTGGCGCATCGGCGCCGGCATGCACGCAACGGAAATCAGGGGGTGTGGCCGAACGAAAACCCGACGGATTCGGAAAAACCGCTGCATTTAAAAAAACGAAAGTGTCGCGGAGCTTGCACTTACCTTCATCCAGGATAGGCCGGTGTACTTGAGTGCGTTCCGATGCTCTTCAGCGCAGCAGCGACACCTGGTGGACGTCGGAACTGCCTTAGTGAATCCCGGCCGGACCCGAATCCACCGCAGAGAACGCGCCGCTGGATCGCGAACGGACCGGGTAAGTAAATCTGCCCCATAAAGACAAATATTTATAAAACTTTTTGGAGATACTTTTCTGCCAATGAGCCTCAGCAATTTTTTTTTTTTACTTTTTTTTTTATATATTTTTTTTGACAGTCAGCATTTTGCCTCCTTCTTGAGCGGATTGTCACCACATGACAAATCTCTTCATTTGGCGTCTTGTGAATCCGTCGCCTCTCCCCCCGTGCGCCGGCGCCGCGACTTGTCGCGTCCTTTTTCATTAGACAGGACATTAATGACAGCGATATTTGCCTTGATATAAAAATTCATCACCGACACCCGGGCCGGATCGTGCCGCACTTGTATATGTAGAACGGCGCCAAATAAAAGCCGACGCTCCGGCGCCTTTCTCCACGGCCAAATCCGGCTCCGTGATGGATGCATTTGTTTCTGTGTGAAAAATGCATCTCAACAGGTTTAGACAGAAAACAGGCGGCGGAGGAAAATTATTAGTTTCGAACCAGTGACTCCAAAAAGAATTTGATGGAGTCTGTTTAACGTCTGGCAGGCGAATCCGTAATCTAAAATGAAGGATGGGATTCATAACCGACCGTGTTCTTTATCTATCCTCTAACAAATGATCCCTTCATCTCCACCTAGGCATGTCCTCCAGAGCTGCGCTCCTTCTCAATGTCATTTTAATGCTCTCCCTAAAAAGGAACATTTTGTTGCTTTTTTTTCTTCCCCAAAAAAACTTGTTCTCTTCCGTTTCCATGAAGATCCGGCACGTCTTGTACAATGTATCCTAACCCTCTCCAATGTCATGTCTGCTGCAGCCCCGACTCCCGCCCCGAGGCAGAGCTCCCCATCAAAGTCCTCGGCGTCTCACACCAGTGATCCCAGCGCAGACGACATCTTTGAAGAAGGTTTTGAAAGTCCCAGTAAAACTGTAGAAGACGTCGTAAGTTGTTCTTACATATTCCTATCCCAAATGTCGCCCCCTGACAAGACAGAGAAAAACTCTTCCCCCCGGTAGATGAAGCGGGAAGGAGGGGAAGCGGGTAGGAGGGGAAGCGGGTAGGAGGGGAAGCGGGGAGGAGGGGAAGCGGGGAGGAGGGGAAGCGGGAAGGAGGGGAAGCGGGAAGGAGGGGGGGGGGTGCAGGTTCTTTGTGTGATGCCCCGAAATGCGTAGAGATTGGTTTGATCCAAGAAACCAGAAAAGAGGTCACTGGAAATGGGGCGAGAAGAGCTTTCCAAAATCTTATCACAAAGTTATATGGATTTGACCATGCAGACTGCAGCCAGTGTATTGTCATAGTCCTGCAGCTACTAACAGCACACACACAGAAGTCTGATTACACATCTCTCCAGGGACAATACCTAACACTGGTTGCAGAGAGAAAAGCAGTGTGAGGATTTATCCCTAAGGTACTTGGATAGTCAGTAATCCTGTCCATATTTACAGTCCTGCTGCTACTAACAACATACACAAAGGTCTGATTACACATCTCTCCATGGACAATACCTAACACTGGCTGCAGAGAGCACAGAGCACAGCAGTGTGAGGTCTGATAACACATCTCTCCAGGCATGATACATAACACTGGCTGCAGAGAGCACAGAGCGCAGCAGTGTGAGGTCTGATAACATATCTCTCCAGGCATGATACATAACACTGGCTGCAGAGAGCACAGAGCACAGCAGTGTGAGGTCTGATTACACATCTCTCCAGGAATGATACATAACACTGGCTGCAGAGAGCACAGAGCACAGCAGTGTGAGGTCTGATTACACATCTCTCCAGGAATGATACATAACACTGGCTGCAGAGAGCACAGAGCACAGCAGTGTGAGGTCTGATTACACATCTCCCCAGGGACAATACATAACACTGGCTGCAGAGAGCACAGGGCATAGCAGTGTAAGGTCTGATTACACATCTCTCCAGGGACACTACATAACACTGGCTACAGAGAGCACAGAGCACAGCAGTGTGAGGTCTGATTACACATCTCTCCAGGGACACTACATAACACTGGCTGCAGAGAGCACAGAGCACAGCAGTGTGAGTTCTGATTACACATCTCTCCAGGGATGATACATAACACTGCCTGCAGAGAGCACAGAGCACAGCAGTGTGAGTTCTGATTACACATCTCTCCAGGGATGATACATAACACTGGCTGCAGAGAGCACAGAGCACAGCAGTGTGAGGTCTGATTACACATCTCTCCAGGGACAATACATAACACTGGCTGCAGAGAGCACAGAGCACAGCAGTGTGAGTTCTGATTACACATCTCTCCAGGGATGATACATAACACTGCCTGCAGAGAGCACAGAGCACAGCAGTGTGAGTTAGGATTACACATCTCTCCAGGGATGATACATAACACTGGCTGCAGAGAGCACAGAGCACAGCAGTGTGAGTTCTGATTACACATCTCTCCAGGAATGATACATAACACTGGCTGCAGAGAGCACAGAGCACAGCAGTGTGAGGTCTGATTACACATCTCTCCAGGGACAATACATAACACCGCCTGCAGAGAGCACAGAGCACAGCAGTGTGAGTTGGGATTACACATCTCTCCAGGGATGATACATAACACTGGCTGCAGAGAGCACAGAGCACAGCAGTGTGAGTTCTGATTACACATCTCTCCAGGGATGATACATAACACTGGCTGCAGAGAGCACAGAGCACAGCAGTGTGAGGTCTGATTACACATCTCTCCAGGGACAATACATAACACTGGCGGCAGAGAGCACAGAGCAAAGCAGTGTGAGGTCTGATTACACATCTCTCCAGGGATGATACATAGCACTTGCTGCAGAGAGTACAGAGCACAGCAGTGTGAGGTCTGATTACACATCTCTCCAGGGATGATACATAACACTGGCTGCAGAGAGCACAGGGCACAGCAGTGTAAGGTCTGATTACACATCTCTCCAGGGACACTACATAACACTGGCTACAGAGAGCACAGAGCACAGCAGTGTGAGGTCTGATTACACATCTCTCCAGGGACAATACATAACACTGGCTGCAGAGAGCACAGAGCACAGCAGTGTGAGTTCTGATTACACATCTCTCCAGGGATGATACATAACACTGGCTGCAGAGAGCACAGAGCACAGCAGTGTGAGGTCTGATTACACATCTCTTCAGGGACAATACATAACACTGGCTGCAGAGAGCACAGAGCACAGCAGTCTGAGTTCTGATTACACATCTCTCCAGGGATGATACATAACACTGCCTGCAGAGAGCACAGAGCACAGCAGTGTGAGTTATGATTACACATCTCTCCAGGGATGATACATAACACTGGCTGCAGAGAGCACAGAGCACAGCAGTGTGAGTTCTGATTACACATCTCTCCAGGGATGATACATAACACTGGCTGCAGAGAGCACAGAGCACAGCAGTGTGAGGTCTGATTACACATCTCTCCAGGGACAATACATAACACTGGCGGCAGAGAGCACAGAGCACAGCAGTGTGAGGTCTGATTACACATCTCTCCAGGGACAATACATAACACTGGCGGCAGAGAGCACAGAGCACAGCAGTGTGAGGTCTGATTACACATCTCTCCAGG
The DNA here is from genome assembly GCF_040894005.1 of Engystomops pustulosus. Taxonomy (NCBI): domain Eukaryota; kingdom Metazoa; phylum Chordata; class Amphibia; order Anura; family Leptodactylidae; genus Engystomops; species Engystomops pustulosus. The sequence goes on along the minus strand of NC_092420.1, from coordinate 94,075,606 downwards.
GATGATACATAACACTGGCTGCAGAGAGCACAGAGCACAGCAGTGTGAGGTCTGATTACACATCTCTCCAGGGATGATACATAACACTGGCTGCAGAGGGCACAGAGCACAGCAGTGTGAGGTCTGATTACACATCTCTCCAGGGATGATACATAACACTGGCTGCAGAGAGCACAGAGCACAGCAGTGTGAGGTCTGATTACACATCTCTCCAGGGATGATACATAACACTGGCTGCAGAGAGCACAGAGCACAGCAGTGTGAGGTCTGATTACACATCTCTCCAGGGATGATACATAACACTGGCTGCAGTCTCTGGGGTTGCACCTACTGACAAGTTTTTGTAAGTTGTTTCTGCGGCTTCCTTAACATGCGGTGGTACAGCTACATGTCAGCCATAGTAGAATTGTCATCCTTGGGGAACATTCCCACATCGGACCTTTACTGGAATCTAATATTTGCTTACAGATCACAGTGACCCATTACCTCTGCTAATGGGCTCCAGCTCTTTCCAGACTTCATTATAAATGACCATTAATATTATCTACAACTTTCATCATTCCATTACAACGGCATGCTGGGAGTTGTAGTTCACAGCCATCTGGAGATCTGCAGCCTAGAGATCATTGCTTTGTTCTCGGCTGATGTCCTGGTACCAGTGGGATTGATTATAACAATTTAGTTAAAACGAACCTGTCAGCAGGAATATGATTTCTAGCTGGTGACAGGTTCCAGTAACTTATGCTGTGACAAAATGCCTTTGTCAGCATTAGGAATCATTTCAGTACTTTATAAAAGTTCAATTCACATTACCTGCTCCCTGCCAGCAGTGTGTGGTGAGTCCTGTATGAAGGGGCAGCTGCAGTCTTTGTGTCTCCTCATCCTCTCCTCCACACCATCCCCCTCCCTCCCCTGCCTGCTCAATGCTCATGAGAGGGAGAGGGGGAGGGAGCTGGATGATTGTGAAGGAGAGGAGACTGATACAAGCACACAAAGGCTACCGCTGCCCCTGGGACTCACCACACACTGCTGGCAGGGAGCCAGGTAATGTGAAATAAACTTTTATAAATTACTGAAATTATTCAGAATGCTGACAAAGACATTCTCAAGATTTGCACAGCACAGGCTACTGGAACCTGTCACCAGCTAAAAATGGAAATCCTGTTGACACGTTCGCTTTAAAACACAATGGCCCAGATTTATCAAACTGACTGCAGCAGTTTCTGGGGAACTTTGCACTGAATAGAACATGCAAAGTGCTTGCACATGTATTTATGGAGCATTTGCTGCAGTTTTGTGTTGCAGCTGCTCTGTGTCCTCCCAACACAAAACTCTGCACCCAAAGGGGTTCCCACCGGCCGTTACATTAATGACGGAGGTACGGACATAATTGTGGCGCACATCCGTTAAACTCTCTGCACCAGAAGAAAACTGTGCGTTTGGCGTGCAGGGTGCGCCAGTCTTTAATAATCCGGCGCACTCTGCACATTAGTGAGGTGCGGGCACCTGGTACCTCACTAATGGTGAATCTGGGCTGATGTGAGGTGACACCTACAATGGCGCTGCTATAGGTGACACCAGGTCCCTCGCTGTGTGATGCTGCTTACGCTTTATCTTCTTTCTCTCCTAAACTTTGCCTCTTTTTTGTCTTCTTCTCTACAATCCTGTCCTCATCTCATAGCCGGAAGCCTCTCAGGCGTCCACCTCTGCGGATGTAGAGGAGCCCAGTGGGGACTCTATAAGCCCACAGGTCGGGAGCTAGAGAGCACAGGCCGGGGTAGGTATCTGTCCTTCCTGCTCTTCCTGCTGTTTGTTGCATTGTTCTGTTACTTTGTATCAGTCTCATAACCTCTGCACTTGTTCCGCTGTGGCGCCTCTGTCAGAGGGAATATCTGATTGTTAGATACATTGTAGCTTTGTGTGTAGACAGTTACTAATCATCTCTCTGGGGGTGAATGGGTTAACCAGCAAGATCCAGTGAGTTTAGTATAAAGGAGGTTATTAATGTCATCAAGTCCAGAGAGATCATCAGATTCCTGAGCCGTGTCTGACTCAATCATATTAATCCTATAAATAATAATAATAATAATATCTATTATTATATTTTTATTTTTGATATTTTTTATTTATTTTATTAGATGATTATTATATATTTTACTACATTTTACAACTACTATGTATTATACTATGTAGTAGATATTATTATTATTATTATTATTATTATTATTTAAAACAATTATGATTATTATATATATTTATTATGTAGTGATTTAGTTATAGTTATTTCCATATTTATTTATCATTGTAATTACCATGATTAATACATTGCTGGTGTCAAGGAGGTTAATATTGGAATAACCCATCAGTCATGGCGTTAAATTAGATACAATGGGGCAGATTTACTTACCCGGTCCATTCGCGATCCAGCGGCGCGTTCTGTGCGCTGGATTCGGGTCTTCCGGTGATTCACTAAGGCAGTTCCTCTGACGTCCACCAGATGTCGCTGCTGCGCTGAAGTCCGCCTAGGCCCGTCGGAATGCACGAGCCTATACCTGGTGAAAGTAAGTGCGTGTCCCGCGACACAATTTTTTAAAAAAATGCGGCGTTTTTTCCGAATCCGTCGGGTCTTTGTTTGGCCACGCCCTCCGATTTCCGTCGCGTGCATGCCGGCGCCGATGCGCCACAATCCGATCGCGTGCGCCAAAATCCCGGGGCAATTCAGGGAAAATCGGCGCAAATCGGAAATATTCAGGTAACACGTCGGGAAACCGCGAATCGGCCCTTAGTAAATGACCCCCATTGTATTCCTGAGCGCTGTTTGGTTTACTCATAGCATAACTACAACTACTAATAATTATAATAATATAATCTCTGGTGATTAGTGGGTCAATTAGTTCCATCTTCGGGGGACAGGGGAGAAATCTGAATATCTCTGACTTCCATGCACACATCATCAGGATATTTGTGTCTGGCGCTTGTGTCGCTAATATTCTTTCCCTCCGGCAGGTCAGAACAGAAGATCCAATCTACGCTCAGATCCGAAGACCTATGAATTAGAGTTACTAAGCTTGTAGCGCTCCAAGACTTGACTGAACACCCGGTGGCTGCGGCGCCTCTTACAACTCACCATAACAAAGGGTTTGACCGGCGTCTTGGAAGAAGAATAAAAAACCTCTGGTGAACGGAGCGGAAGAAGGAAACCGCCGGCTCTAACAACATTAACCCGGAGGCTTTGCAAGGAACGTTGGTTCTAGAACTTGGACCATTTAGCAGAATTTTTTCTTTGTTCTTTTTTTTTTTTTAAGGACGACGTGTTTAATATTTTACTACTCTTTCAAAAAATTTTTTTTTCTTTTTTTTATAATGAAAAAACTCAATGTAGCAAAAAGTTGCAATGACTGAAGAGACTGAAGTTTACACGGTTCTTAGGAAAGTAAAAATCCAATCGTCCTTCACCGGAAGAAAGTTTTCTTTATTTCACAAGAAGTTGCTAGAAGAGACACTTTTTTTTTTTGTTTTTTTGGAGGGCTGAGGGTTGGGTTGGGGGAGGGGTCACACTTTATGAACACTCGGTACTATAAGATTTTATAAGACGCCTCGTGGAATGACGGCCGGAGGCTGCGCCGCTCCAATCACCGTATGGAGTAGCAGACGATATCATGACCAGATTGTTATAAAAAAAAAAAAATAAAACTTTAAAAACTTTCTCGTGAAGGAGTTGGGAGGTATTTTTCCTCCGCACTTAAACCTTGCTGCTGTTCGGCTATGCAGACAAGATTCTTCTACTCGTGCCATTTTTTGCAAAAAAAATAAAAAAAAAAATCGAAATTTCAAAAAAATTTTCAAAAAAAAAACTTTATTCCTTTCCATCAACTCTGGAATAATTTCCAAATCTGGATTTGGATTTAAAAAAAAAAATCAGACTTTGTTCTGGAACATTTGGAGGCATGAATTTTATTATATAAAAAAAGAGAGAAAAAAAAAAGAAAAAACATTCTGTGAATAAACAACTCATCTCTGTCTCTTTTTGTACATTTTGGGGAGGGGGGGGGAATGATTTTTATTTTATAAGCGTGACATGACATGGGGGAGGGGGAAAGGCTTTAAGTAATATGTTTAAAAAAAAATCACAGGTTTTGTAAATAGAGGAATTTTTGTTTCATTTTTAATGATTTTTTATTCTTTTTATTTGCCTCTTGCACACGTTCTGTTACATTGTAGCAGGAAGTGTCATGCACAGGGTTCAGATCACAGAATTCTGAGGAATTATCCTGTCACAATCTAATAAACTGAATGGGGACTTGTTGTACGACCATTTCTGTTTTATTAGGAGAAGCAGAATCACCTCGGAGACTCCGGAGCGAAAGAACCCGGACGGCTAAAATAATTCCGGCCTTGATGGGAAAAGAGATTCCTCGCCTCCCGCTATCCGTCATTATCCGACTAAAGATGAAGAATCAGCAGAAGACTCCGGCGCTCGGTTATTATCAACATCAAAGAGGAATTTATTTCTTATGGATTTTTTAAAAATGTATCATTTGGCATAAATAAAAATACAAACACAGGAGAGCATTGAACACCATGGGGCTCATCTACTTACCCGGTCCTGTCGCGATCCGGCGGCGCGTTCTTCGATGAGGTTTCGGGTCTTCCGGCGATTCACTAAGGTCGTGCACCCGATGTCCACTAGGTGTCGCTGCTGCGCCGAGGTCCGCCGGAGTTCACCATCCTCTTCCTGGTGCATGTAAGTGCGTGTCAAGCGACACATTTTTTATTTTTTTTTTTAAATACCGCATTTTTTCCGACGGCCAAGCCATGGGATGCAACCCGGCGCCGATGCGACACAATCCGATCGCGTGCTCTAATTCGGCGCAAACCGGTAATTTTCGGGAAACCCGACGAAAATGAGCCATTCGGGCCCTTAGTAAATGAGCCCCCATGTGTAGTAAATGTAACCCCCAGAAATTCTTTAAATGGAGGTCCTGTTCTCACTAAATGGTGGAGAGGCAGCACACATGCTCCATTCAATGGTAGAGTAACAGAAATTACTGAGCACAGTGCTGCAGTATCTCCTGCACTCCCATTCACTGCCTATGAAGGTGCAGGAGATACCGGAGCACTGTGCTCAGCAATTTCTGTTACTCTACCATTGAATGGAGCATGTGTGCTGCCTCTCCTCCACCCATTAGTAAGGACAGGACCCCCATTCACCAGATATTGGGAGGTCCTGTTCTTATGATCATTTTAGAAGGCAGGAGGCCATGAATAACAAATATAAGAAGATACCACAGTCCCGGTGCCTGGTTCTATGAGTAATGTCCCTGGTTTATTATCATTGATGGTACATATTCTTAAACTGAATGAGACCTGATCTGCAGTAATCTGGATTGACCACTACTCTGAGAACGGCGCTGCGTCTGTTTCCTGTTCACAGCAGATCTGTGATGGAGCCTTGATACTAAGGTCTCCATATTGTATTGATAATATCAGTATTTTTAGCCTCCTTTAATATCACAGTCATGGAGACTTATCAGCCTTACACACAATCACTACAGGATTTCTCCTCATAATAAACCTAAATATTAACTTATTTATTTAATACGGATTGAAGAGACTCTGACAATTCTCCGTTCAGCTTCCAGAGTCTTAGAGGAAAAGCTTCTAAAAAGTGGTAAATATTTTATCATTTTACATTTTCTCTCGCAATTAGTTTCTGTGAGTTTGTATTTGTTATTATGTAGCTGCCGGGAGCCGGTAACCATGGAAACCAGTGTAAAGCATCAATAAACTCAACAATTTCATTGTATTACAATATTTTAACCAAAACTGAAGGAAATTAATAAGGATAACGTCTAAAGGAGGGAATAGAAATGCAGAAAAAATAATCTATCTATCTATCTATCTCCTATCTATCTCCTATCTATCTATCTATCTCCTATCTATCTATCTATCTATCTATCTCCTATCTATCTATCTCCTATCTATCTATCTATCTCCTATCTATCTATCTATCTATCTATCTATCTATCTATCTATCTATCTCCTATCTATCTATCTCCTATCTATCTATCTATCTATCTATCTATCTATCTATCTATCTCATATCTATCTATCTATCTCCTATCTATCATCTATCTATATATCTATCTATCTATCTATCTATCTGTCTATCTCATATCTATCTATCTATCTCCTATCTATCTATCTCCTATCTATCTATCTATCTCCTATCTATCTATCTATCTCCTATCTATCTATCTATCTATCTATCTATCTATCTATCTCATATCTATCTATCTATCTCCTATCTATCTCCTATATATCTATCTATCTATCTATCTATCTATCTATCTCATATCTATCTATCTATCTATCTATCTATCTCCTATCTATCTATCTCATATCTATCTCCTATCTATCTATCTATCTCATATCTATCTCCTATCTATCTATCTATCTATCTCCTATCTATCTATCTATCTATCTATCTATCTCCTATCTATCTATCTCCTATCTATCTATCTATCTATCTATCTATCTATCTATCTATCTATCTATCTATCTCCTATCTATCTATCTATCTATCTATCTCCTATCTATCTATCTATCTCCTATCTATCTATCTCATATCTATCTATCTATCTATCTATCTATCTATCTATCTATCTCATATCTATCTATCTATCTATCTATCTATCTATCTATCTATCTCATATCTGTCTATCTATCTCCTATCTATCTATCTATCTCATATCTATCTATCTATCTATCTCCTAATCCATCTATCTATCTCCTATCTATCTATCTATCTATCTATCTATCTCATATCTATCTATCTATCTATCTATCTCATATCTATCTCCTATCTATCTATATGAAAAAGGAAATTGCGCAGCACACCAAATAAAGTGAAAAAAAGTTCTTGTGGTTTATTCCATATTCAATAACAACAGCGACGTTTCGGCTACATGTAGCCTTCCTCAAGCTATTAAACAAGTGTGCAGGATGGACATATATACAATAGTGATAGGTCACATGACCTCATAAGTGCCGCCCATCCAATTAACATATTTGTGTTAAAAGACATATATATACATATAAATACATATATAACAATAAAAACAAGTTCATAGTACATAGTGCATCAAGTACATACATGTGATAATTGGAAATTACAATAGGATTGCATGAATAAACATATAAAGTGCATGTGTGATATATTAAAAACCAGCTAATCCCTCACGATAGAAGTGATCTAGTGTCAAAGTGCATGAAGTGTATCCTCTTACTGTGCAGAGTCCATGCGTCCCCGGTTGAGCTGCGGATATATACTCCTTAACATATAAGTTGAACTTCTTGAGATATAAAAACAAATCAAATGGACCGCACAAGTGGAACGCACGCCATTAAAGCCGAATGCGCATGCGCATCGGTTGCTGTGGAGCAGAGCCAGCGTCTTAGTGACCGTTTAAAAAAAATGTATTGTCACGTAATTTCATGAATGGATCGCGAAAGGAGACATCAGCTCCAGGTAATCCTCGGAGGGCAGAAGATAGCAAAGGCTTAAAAGGAGGTAAGTAGCTCTAGATATAGCACAATTAGTTAAAGTGTGTGCAGCCTCAGTCACAACTTGAGGAATGCATATAGCGGGCAAGTAAGACCGGGACAAAGGTGAAATGATAAACCCCTCCCGGGGAAACCATCACCAGTACGGATGACCCAATATCAGGGCAACCCTATTTAGGGTGCACCTAAATGGGTCAACCAAGTCCTTTATAGGGTCAAGAATATATTATAACCTCTGGCTGTCATGACTCGAGGCAATGCAACACACATATATAGGTCCGATAGAGAAGTAAAGCTTATGAATCGATCCACTAGATGGCATCTGCAAAAATAATTTGGCATGTGTGCCTAGTGTTGTGCCGGCCATAAAATCAGAATACAGAAAAATATATAGAAAAATGTAAGAAAAGATTTTTCCGTCAGCTTCATCGGGGAGACGACAGGGACCAGGCCAAACTATCTAGAAAAAATAGAAATCATAATGAGTAAATATATAAATATGTTCACACTCAATGTTATTGTGTAGCTATACATCAGGAGACAGGAGAAAATGCAAGACCCATATGACATTCTTTTAAATAGCCCATAGTTTAAAGTCCACGTTAAGACCATTCGGTCTGAGTGTATTCAATGTGTGGATCCATTGAAGCTCCTTCTTTTTTAGAATTCTTTCCCTGTCCCCTCCACGTCTAAGTGGGGGCACATGGTCTATTAGACGAAATCTAAGTTGTTTCTCAGTATGACCAAAATCCGTAAAATGCTTCGGTACTGGAAGATCTTTACGATTGGATCTTATTGTGTAACGGTGCTGGTTAAACCGTGTCTTGAATTCTAGTGTAGTCTCACCTACATATGCCAACCCACATGGACAGCTTAGGAGGTAAATTACATGGGTACTGTCACAAGTCAAATAGTGGATGATGTCATATTTTTTGTTGTTGTGCAAAAATGAGGAGCCTTTATCCATATGCTTGCAATTGATGCATTTACAGCAGGGGAAACTACCTTTGTTCAACTGGCCTAGTATACCTGTTTGTCTACTTGTTCTCATCGGGCCTACATCTGCTCTGACCAGTCTGTCACCAATTTTCTGTGAGTTTCTATAGGATAGTAATGGTGGTATCTGGAATTCCGGTACCACCGAATCACTACATGCTAATTTCGGCCAATGTCTCCGAATAATATTGGCCACCTTGTGGCTCTGGGAATTAAAATCTGAAACAAATGGAATTCTGTCAGAATGATTAGGCTGTTTGGCTCTAGAGAGTAGGTCCCCTCTAGGTATATTTTTGGCCTTCTGTAGATTAAGGTCAATAATTTTTTGTGGGTAGCCACGTTGGCGAAATCTGTGTGACATGTCGGATAAATTTCTTTCAAGGTTGTGAGACTCACTGGTGATTCTTTTTACCCTGAGGAACTGGCTATAGGGTAAAGATCTAATGGTGGTGCGTGGATGGCTACTCTCGTAGCGTACCAGTGTATTTCTGTCTGTAGGTTTTGTATAGAGATCAGTCACAAAATGTCCATCACATAATTTAATAGTCACATCCAAGAATTGTAACTCTGAATCAGAAGATACCACTGTAAATTTGATGGTATCATCTATTGTGTTAAGAAACAGATGAAAGTCTTCCAAGTCCTGTTTTGTACCAGTCCAAAGGAGGAAGACGTCATCTATATACCTCCACCACCTTAGGCAATGCTCAAAGAGTGGGGAGGCATAGATGACGTCCTCCTCCAGTACCCGCATGACAATATTGGCGTAGGTAGGCGCCATATTAGCGCCCATGGCGACACCCCTACATTGTAAAAAATACTGGTCACCAAATAGAAAGTAGTTGTTGTTAAGTATGAAGTCTAAAAGGGTAAGTATAAAGTCCTGTGTTTTGGATGAAAAATTCTTTGTGGCAATTTTTTTCTTTACTGCTGTAATGCCCCTCCGGTGGTCGATGGATGTGTATAATGAAACCACATCAAACGACACCAGAAGCATTTGTTGTGCCGGAGAAAGTTGTATTTCGTTAAGTTTATTGATAAAATCGGATGTGTCCCTAATGTATGAGGTGCCTGTAGTAGCGAGATCTCTAAGTGCCCTATCTACGAATGTAGCTATATTAGAAAAGATGGATTCTGTACCAGCGACAATAGGACGGCCAGGTGGATGCATTAAATCTTTGTGAATTTTTGGTAACACATAAATCACAGGAGTAATAGGATTTTTGACAAACAGAAATCTATACATATCATCGTCGATAATACCATCCAGTAATGCCTGATCAAGTATACTTTTAATTTTCTTAGCCAAAGAAAACTTAGGATCCATAGGGATTTTTTTATAAACACCTGTGTCTGATAATTGTCTGTTGATCTCCGCCAAGTATGAGCTGGTATCCATGACGACGACAGCACCACCCTTGTCCGCAGACTTGATGGTGATGTCGCCGTCACGGGCCAGCTCACCCAGGGCTTCGATCTCACCCCTTGTAAGATTGGGGTGGTCAAGGGTAACGCCACTGGACATATTTTTCAATTTCATGATGTCCTTCCTGACAGCGGATGCAAAGGCCTCAATGTGTGGTGCCTCTACATCCGGAAAGAAAAGACTTTTATTACGCAACTGGAAGTCATTAAGGCACAATTCAGACCTGCTACACTGGTCAACTCTTGGGCGAGTATGAAAAAATTGTTTTAATTTAAGGGAACGTATAAACTTTTGTATATCTACTTCTAATTGGAACCAGTCAGGATGTGCAGATATACAGAAGGACAAACCTTTAGATAATATAGACAACTGGTTACTAGTGAGAGTCTTAGAAGAGATATTTACCACAAGTGATGTTAGGTTCTCTTTCTTAGTGCCATCTTCGGAGTGGACTGGTCTGTCTTGGATGATATTTGTCTTCCTATAACGGTAGTGCTTGTGGCCCCCTCTTCTAGTCCTGGGTCGTCTGATGTGTGGACAGTCTTTGGAATCTCTAAAAAAGACTCAGATTGTTCCTTATTTTGTCTAGGTTTGGAGTTTTGCATTGTGCTCTTGTTTGTCGATCCGCCTTTACGTTTGTTCATATCCCTCTGTTTCGGTTGAGAGTAATCACCTTGCCAACTATAAATTTGTCCCTTTTTATAGTCCTCAATATCTCGTAACCATTTGTTTCTCTTTGTAGCTTCTTGTTCCGTTTTATTTGTTTGTACTCGTGTCTGGATTGAAGCTGTAAAGGTGGTTTGTTCCTCAGCTGTAAGAGCATTGTTTAATTGGAGCTCCGTATCTTGCACACACCTCTTAGTGTTCTCAATTTCTCTTTTTAAAAATTCCACATTTAGTAATATGAGATCCATGGCATATTTATTCGAAATTTGTGCAAATTTAGTGCAGAAGTCCTTATTATGTGCAAACAACGTAGGAGAGACACGTGAACGCATCCCTCTAGGGATCATATGATTTTTGTAGTATTCACTCAGGGTAGTAAGGTGCAGTTGAAGAGACATCAATTTTTTAGAAGAGTTTTCATATTTACGTTTAAGTTCCATGGTGTTAGGAGTCGTCAAGAAAGTAGAATCACATATCAGGTCCTGTAGGATCCTCTCCCCGTCTTCGGATGAATAGGTAAACATATGGAAACCATCATGCTGATTATCGTGTTCCATTGTGTTCAAAAGATTGAAGTGCAAGCTTCGAAAGGCCAAAAAATACGTACAGAAAGTTCTAGCAGCACATTCAGCAGGTCAATGGGTGGGTGCACGCTGCATAAGACTTGGCCTCAAATCTTCCAGCAATATGAAAAAGGAAATTGCGCAGCACACCAAATAAAGTGAAAAAAAGTTCTTGTGGTTTATTCCATATTCAATAACAACAGCGACGTTTCGGCTACATGTAGCCTTCCTCAAGCTATTAAACAAGTGTGCAGGATGGACATATATACAATAGTGATAGGTCACATGACCTCATAAGTGCCGCCCATCCAATTAACATATTTGTGTTAAAAGACATATATATACATATAAATACATATATAACAATAAAAACAAGTTCATAGTACATAGTGCATCAAGTACATACATGTGATAATTGGAAATTACAATAGGATTGCATGAATAAACATATAAAGTGCATGTGTGATATATTAAAAACCAGCTAATCCCTCACGATAGAAGTGATCTAGTGTCAAAGTGCATGAAGTGTATCCTCTTACTGTGCAGAGTCCATGCGTCCCCGGTTGAGCTGCGGATATATACTCCTTAACATATAAGTTGAACTTCTTGAGATATAAAAACAAATCAAATGGACCGCACAAGTGGAACGCACGCCATTAAAGCCGAATGCGCATGCGCATCGGTTGCTGTGGAGCAGAGCCAGCGTCTTAGTGACCGTTTAAAAAAAATGTATTGTCACGTGATTTCATGAATGGATCGCGAAAGGAGACATCAGCTCCAGGTAATCCTCGGAGGGCAGAAGATAGCAAAGGCTTAAAAGGAGGTAAGTAGCTCTAGATATAGCACAATTAGTTAAAGTGTGTGCAGCCTCAGTCACAACTTGAGGAATGCATATAGCGGGCAAGTAAGACCGGGACAAAGGTGAAATGATAAACCCCTCCCGGGGAAACCATCACCAGTACGGATGACCCAATATCAGGGCAACCCTATTTAGGGTGCACCTAAATGGGTCAACCAAGTCCTTTATAGGGTCAAGAATATATTATAACCTCTGGCTGTCATGACTCGAGGCAATGCAACACACATATATAGGTCCGATAGAGAAGTAAAGCTTATGAATCGATCCACTAGATGGCATCTGCAAAAATAATTTGGCATGTGTGCCTAGTGTTGTGCCGGCCATAAAATCAGAATACAGAAAAATATATAGAAAAATGTAAGAAAAGATTTTTCCGTCAGCTTCATCGGGGAGACGACAGGGACCAGGCCAAACTATCTAGAAAAAATAGAAATCATAATGAGTAAATATATAAATATGTTCACACTCAATGTTATTGTGTAGCTATACATCAGGAGACAGGAGAAAATGCAAGACCCATATGACATTCTTTTAAATAGCCCATAGTTTAAAGTCCACGTTAAGACCATTCGGTCTGAGTGTATTCAATGTGTGGATCCATTGAAGCTCCTATATATGTGTGTTGCATTGCCTCGAGTCATGACAGCCAGAGGTTATAATATATTCTTGACCCTATAAAGGACTTGGTTGACCCATTTAGGTGCACCCTAAATAGGGTTGCCCTGATATTGGGTCATCCGTACTGGTGATGGTTTCCCCGGGAGGGGTTTATCATTTCACCTTTGTCCCGGTCTTACTTGCCCGCTATATGCATTCCTCAAGTTGTGACTGAGGCTGCACACACTTTAACTAATTGTGCTATATCTAGAGCTACTTACCTCCTTTTAAGCCTTTGCTATCTTCTGCCCTCCGAGGATTACCTGGAGCTGATGTCTCCTTTCGCGATCCATTCATGAAATCACGTGACAATACATTTTTTTTAAACGGTCACTAAGACGCTGGCTCTGCTCCACAGCAACCGATGCGCATGCGCATTCGGCTTTAATGGCGTGCGTTCCACTTGTGCGGTCCATTTGATTTGTTTTTATATCTCAAGAAGTTCAACTTATATGTTAAGGAGTATATATCCGCAGCTCAACCGGGGACGCATGGACTCTGCACAGTAAGAGGATACACTTCATGCACTTTGACACTAGATCACTTCTATCGTGAGGGATTAGCTGGTTTTTAATATATCACACATGCACTTTATATGTTTATTCATGCAATCCTATTGTAATTTCCAATTATCACATGTATGTACTTGATGCACTATGTACTATGAACTTGTTTTTATTGTTATATATGTATTTATATGTATATATATGTCTTTTAACACAAATATGTTAATTGGATGGGCGGCACTTATGAGGTCATGTGACCTATCACTATTGTATATATGTCCATCCTGCACACTTGTTTAATAGCTTGAGGAAGGCTACATGTAGCCGAAACGTCGCTGTTGTTATTGAATATGGAATAAACCACAAGAACTTTTTTTCACTTTATTTGGTGTGCTGCGCAATTTCCTTTTTCATATTGCTGGAAGATTTGAGGCCAAGTCTTATGCAGCGTGCACCCACCCATTGACCTGCTGAATGTGCTGCTAGAACTTTCTGTACGTATCTATCTATCTATCTATCTATCTATCTATCTATCTATCTATCTATCGATCTCATATCTATCTCCTATCTATCTCATATCTATCTCCTATCTATCTCATATCTATCTCCTATCTATCTCATATCTATCTCCTATCTATCTATCTATCTATCTATCTATCTATCTATCTATCTATCTATCTATCTCCTATCTGTCTATCTATCTATCTCCTATCTGTCTATCTATCTATCTCCTATCTATCTATCTATCTATCTATCTCCTATCTATCTATCTCCTATCTATCTATCTATCTATCTATCTATCTCCTATCTATCTATCTATCTATCTATCTCCTATCTATCTATCTATCTATCTATCTCCTAATCCATCTATCTATCTCCTATCTATCTCCTATCTATCTATCTCCTATCTATCTATCTCATATCTATCTCCTATCTATCTATCTCCTATCTATCTATCTCCTATCTATCTCCTATCTATCTCATATCTATCTCATATCTATCTCATATCTATCTCATATCTATCTCATATCTATCTCATATCTATCTCATATCTATCTATCTATCTCATATCTATCTATCTCATATCTATCTATCTCATATCTATCTATCTATCTATCTATCTATCTCCTATCTATCTATCTATCTATCTATCTATCTATCTATCTCCTATCTATCTATCTATCTCATATCTATCTATCTCATATCTATCTATCTCATATCTATCTATCTATCTATCTATCTATCTATCTATCTATCTATCTATCTCATATCTATCTATCACTATCCATTATCATCCGGCCGCTGATTTCTCTGCTTTATGGACGCGATTATTGCCAATTAACTTTTTCAAATGATGGGAAAAAAATAAAAATGATTAATAAAGACGATTATGGGAGATTGGGCCGGATGTATCACTACTGTGTTTGTGTTGTTTGTGTTGTTTTTGCGCCTTTTCATGTTGTCTCAGTGTCTTTGCACAGCAAAAATAACCAAGCTTTCCTCGTTTTTTCTACCAATCCAGATGTTTTGCTGCGCCTAATAATCATTCAATATTAGCGACGTTTCATTTAGGCGCAAAACACTCCAGCCTGCAAGTAGCATAAACTGAGAAGCAGCACTGAGCTCTTGTGCAGAACAGCTTATCCCCAGCAGCAGAGCTCAGCAGACACTACAGACACTACCGCAGCCTCTGTTTACAGTTCATGACCTTCTATTTACAAACAATCTGCAAAAGCAGCAGCTCATAGCAAGAGAGAAGAGAAGTTAGTAGGAGCTGCAGATAGTACAGAGAAGTGCCCCTGTGTAGCAGGATAGAAGAGAAGTGAGTAGGAACTGCAGACAGGACAGAGAAGTGTCCCTGTGTAGCAGGATAGAAGAGAAGTGAGTAGGAGCTGCAGATAGTACAGAGAAGTGTCCCTGTGTAGCAGGATAGAAGAGAAGTGAGTAGGAGCTGCAGATAGTACAGATAAGTGTTCTTGTTTAGCAGGATAGAAGAGGGGGAGAGACAGTACAGAGAAGTGTCCCCTTGTAGCAGGATAGAAGAGAAGTGAGTAGGATTTTGCAGACAGTACAGAGAAGTCCCCGTGTAGAAGAATACAAGAGAAGTGATTAGAAGTGGCAGGCAGCACAGAGACGTGTCCTGTGTAGCAGGATAGAAGAGTAGGAAGAAGGGGAGAGAAAGTACAGAGAAGTGGTGGGATAGAAGAGAAGTGTGTGGGAGTTTCTGACAGTACAGAGAAGTGCCCCGTGTAGCAGGATAAAAGAGAAGTGATTAGAAGCTGCAGACAGGACAGAGAAGTGTCCTGTGTAGCAGGATAGAAGAGTAGGAAGAGGGGGAGAGAAAGTACAGATAAGTGGTGGGAAAGAAGAGAAGTGTGTGGGAGCTGCAGACATTACAGAGAAGTGTCCCCATGTAGCAGGATAGAATAGAAGTATGTGGGAGTTTCCGACAGGACAGAGAAGTGTCCCCCGTGTAAAAGAATAGAAGAGAAGTGATTAGAAGCTTCAGACAGGACAGAGAAGTGTCCCCGTGTAGCAGGATAGAAGAGAAGTGAGTAGGAGCTGCAGATAGTACAGATAAGTGTTCTTGTTTAGCAGGATAGAAGAGGGGGAGAGACAGTACAGAGAAGTGTCCCCTTGTAGCAGGATAGAAGAGAAGTGAGTAGGATTTTGCAGACAGTACAGAGAAGTCCCCGTGTAGAAGAATACAAGAGAAGTGATTAGAAGTGGCAGGCAGCACAGAGACGTGTCCTGTGTAGCAGGATAGAAGAGTCGGAAGAAGGGGAGAGAAAGTACAGAGAAGTGGTGGGATAGAAGAGAAGTGTGTGGGAGCTGCAGACATTACAGAGAAGTGTCCCCATGTAGCAGGATAGAAGAGAAGTGTGTGGGAGCTGCAGACATTAGAGAGAAGTGTCCCCTGTAGCAGGATAGAATAGAAGTGTGTGGGAGTTTCCGACAGGACAGAGAAGTGTCCCCTGTAGCAGGATAGAATAGAAGTGTGTGGGAGTTTCCGACAGGACAGAGAAGTGTCCCCCGTGTAGCAGGATAGAAGAGTAGGAAGAGGGGGAGAGAAAGTACAGAGAAGTGGTGGGATAGCATATAAGTGTGTGGGAGCTGCAGACATTACAGAGAAGTGTCCCGTGTAGCAGGATAGAAGAGAAGTGAGTGGGAGCTGCAGACAGCACAGAGAAGTATCCCAGTGTAGCAGGATAGAAGAGTAGGGAGAGGGGGAGAGAAAGTACAGAGAAGTGTCCCCTGTAGCAGGATAGAATAGAAGTGTGTGGGAGTTTCCGACAGGACAGAGAAGTGTCCCCGTGTAGCAGGATAGAAGAGTAGGAAGAGGGGGAGAGAAAGTACAGTGAAGTGGTGGGATAGAATATAAGTGTGTGGGAGCTGCAGACATTATAGAGAAGTGTCCCGTGTAGCAGGATAGAAGAGAAGTGAGTGGGAGCTGCAGACAGCACAGAGAAGTGTCCCCGTGTAGCAGGATAGAAGAGTAGGGAGAGGGGGAGAGAAAGTACAGAGAAGTGGTTGGGTAGAAGAGAAGTGTGTGGGAGCTGCAGACAGGACAGAGAAGTGTAAGAGACTGAATCTAACATTGCGCCTAAACTGCACCTTAAATAAAGTGATTAACAAGATAATTATTATCACAGATAATAATTCTTTATTTATATAGCGCACACAGATTATGCAGCGCTGCACAGAGCTGCCAGGTCAGTCCCTGTCCCCATGGGGCTGATATTATAATAAATAAACAGTAAAAATCATAAACATGTCCGGTATCGCCGCCTCCCAAAAGTCCTGATATATCAATATATAAAAATGGTTATTCCCGGTGACGGAATAATGTCCAAATGTCCGAAGCTCGGAATGTTCTTTTCTCAGCCTCGTTTCCTTATTGGTCGAAATGACATTTACTGTGTAGGAGAATAATTTGTGACAAATTAGGCGCAAATGATCAGTCGTGCGACAATTCAAAAAGTATTTAATAATTTAAAAGAACAACTAACAAATAAAAGAGAAGGAACAAACCAAGCGCAAAAATACACGAACCTGAGACACAATGGGGCAGATTTACTTACCGGGTCCGTTCGCGATCCAGCGGCGCGTTCTCTGCGTTGGATTCGGGTCCGGCCGGGATTCATCAAGGCAGTTCCTCCGCTGTCCACCAGGTGGCGCTGCTGCGCTGAAAAGCATCTGAACGCACTGGAATTCACCTAGCCGGACCAAGTGAAGGTAAGAGCGTCCCAAGCGACACTTTTTTTGTTTTAAATGCGGCGGTTTTTCCGAATCCGTCGGGTTTTTCGCTCGGCCACGTCCCCCGATTTCCGTCGTGTGCATACCAGCGCCGATGCACCACAATCCGATCGCGGGATAATAGAGGGAAAATCGCCGCAAATCGGAAATGTTCGGGTAACACGTCGGGAAAACGCGAATCGGGCCCTTAGTAAATTACCCCCAATGGGGCACATCTGCTAATGGCTTTGCGCCAGTTTTCTGTCGAACTTTGCACAATGGCTTGTCACACACAACCGTTTTGGGGCGCAGCTGCAATATTCACAAATTTCCGCACGCAAAGGGGCGTCCGGGGCTCAGTCGGATCATGCGTCACATTTATCATGCAAAGTCCAACAGAATTGTGTTGCACGCCCCATAGTAAAGGTGCACCAAAAAAAAAAAACGTGGTGCAGTGCAGGGGGCGCCAGATTCATGAAGAACAGGCGCCAGAAATCCTCAATCTGGCGCCCCCTGCACTATACACAGGACACTGCACATAGTACACACTGCACTGTGCTTAGTAAATTTTCCCCAGTATGATTATTGTCACCCTGTGTGCAGTGTCCTGTGTAGTGTGCAGGGGGCGCCAGATTCAGGATTTCAGGTGCACGTTTTTCTTGAATCTGGCGCCCCCTGCACTGCCCCGACAGAGTGCACCAATTTTTTTTTTGGTGCACCTTTAACATGGGGCGTGCGACACACTGTCGGACATTGCATGATAAATGTGGCACAGAATTTTGTGTTGCATCTTGTATTGTGCTATGTGCACCACAAACGTGTGCGGACACTTTATAAATACCTGTACAAGCAGGTTACACTGATGTGCAAAGTCCGAAACTGGCACAAGGACCTTAGCAAATGTGGGTAAATAATTTCTGTTGATTTCTGTTTTGGGGACCTTGTGATGTGTTGTGACATCTATCCCCAGGTATCCCCGGACACGGAGACACGGGATGATCCTTATCCTATATTTCTGCTTTTTTAACTTCAACTTAAATATTTGTTTCTGTGTAAAATTTAACAAATTACAAACTTAGATAAAGTGAGGAAGACGATCCCAGTGCATTGTCAATGATTAAACGTCTGATCACAGCTGAGGATGCAGAACAATGTGCCGCTTGCTCAATACACATATCAGATTATTTGTAAATACAAAGGGGATAATCCGGAGGTCAATGAGGTGAAGGGAATAATACCAAGTGCAGGGGGGGAGCTCAGTCATTAGGGGGGAGCTCAGTCATTAGGGGGGATCTCAGTCATTAGGGGGGGAGCTCAGTCATTAGGGGGGAGCTCAGTCATTAGGGGGGGAGCTCAGTCATTAGGGGGGGAGCTCAGTCATTAGGGGGGAGCTCAGTCATTAGGGGGGAGCTCAGTCATTAGGGGGGATCTCAGTCATTAGGGGGGAGCTCAGTCATTAGGGGGGAGCTCAGTCATTAGGGGGGGAGCTCAGTCATTAGGGGGGAGCTCAGTCATTAGGGGGGAGCTCAGTCATTAGGGGGGAGCTCAGTCATTAGGGGGGGAGCTCAGTCATTAGGGGGGAGCTCAGTCATTAGGGGGGGAGCTCAGTCATTAGGGGGGAGCTCAGTCGATGGGGGGGGAGCTCAGTCATTGGGGGGGGGACTCAGTCATTAGGGGGGATCTCAGTAAATGGGGGGGGGAGCTCAGTCAATGGGGGGGAGCTCAGTCATTAGGGGGGATCTCAGTAAATGGGGGGGGGGAGCTCAGTCATTGGGGGGGGAGCTCAGTCATTTGGGGGGGAGCTCAGTCATTAGGGGGGAGCTCAGTCATTAGGGGGGAGCTCAGTCATTAGGGGGGATCTCAGTCAATGGGGGGGGAGCTCAGTCATTGGGGGGGGAGCTCAGTCATTAGGGGGGATCTCAGTAAATGGGGGGGGGGAGCTCAGTCAATGGGGGGGGAGCTCAGTCATTTGGGGGGGAGCTCAGTCATTGGGGGTGGGGGGGAGCTCAGTCATTTGGGGGGGGAGCTCAGTCATTGGGGGTGGGGGGAGCTCAGTCATTGGGGGGGGGAGCTCAGTCATTGGGGGGGATATAGGGGTCATAGACTTTGTATGGTTCTATGATAAGGCTCTTTCTCATTGGTGTTGGTGCTCAGCTTCAGTTGCGCATCCGTTGCGTTTTGTCTCCGTTGTGTTTCTGGTTTTCTTATGTTTTTTCTCTGTGTCCGCAAAACAAAACCTGAAGGTTTAGCATTGCTTTGAAAACATCACACCTGGTTTTTCAGCCTCATCATTTTTTTGCAGACCCATAGACTTCTATTGCCTTCCGTGATCCACATCCGTAAAAAAATAGGACATGTTTCATATTAATTCCCTTATTTGTATAGCACACAGGCTCCGCAGCGCTGCACAGAGCTTGTCATATCAGTCCCTGTCCCCAATGGGGCTCACAATCTAATCAACCTACCAGTATGTTTTGGAGTGTGGGAGGAAACCGGAGGACCCGGAGGAAACCCACGCAAACACAGAGAGAACATACAAACTCTTTGCAGATGTTGACACTGGGACTTGAACCCAGGATCCCAGAGCTGCAAGGCTATAATGCTAACCACTGAGCCACTGTACTGCCCCTATCATAGGTTTTTCCACAGACAACGGATCAGTAAAAATCCAAGCCAATGTGGAAACTCCCACAGTAAACAATGGCTTTGTGAGGCAATGTTCTGTCAGACTTTGCACGTTCCTTCAGGTTCCAACTGCTGGCACAGGTATTTAAGAAGTTTCTGCGCCACATTTGTGTCACACGTGACCGTATAATGCCACGGCTGCACTAGACTTCATGTGACACAAATTTCTGCACATAAAGGGGCGTCCGGTGCAAAGTCAGACTCTGCGCCAGATTTAACATGTAGAGTCCAACAGAATTGTGTTGCACGCTCTATAATAAAGGTGCACCAAAAAAAGTGAAGCACTCTGCCGGAGCAGTGCAGGGGGCAACAGTTTAAGGAAAACAGCAGCCAGAAATACTGAATCTAGCGCCCCCTGCACTATACACAGGACACGGCACATAGTACACACTGCACATAGTATACACTACACAGGACATTGCACATAGTACACACACTGCACATAGTACACACACTGCACATAGTACACAGGACACTGCACATAGTACTAACTGCACATAGTACACACCGCACATAGTACACAGGACACTGCACAAAATACACACTGCACATAGTACACACTGCACATAGTACACAGGACACTGCACATAGTACACACTGCACATAGTACTAACTGCACATAGTACACACTGCACATAGTACACACTGCCCATAGTACACAGGACACTGCACACAGTACACACTGCACATAGTACTAACTGCACATAGTACACACCGCACATAGTACACAGGACACTGCACAAAATACACACTGCACATAGTACACACTGCACATAGTACACAGGACACTGCACATAGTACACACTGCACATAGTACTAACTGCACATAGTACACACTGCACATAGTACACACTGCCCATAGTACACAGGACACTGCACATAGTACACACTGCACATAGTACACACTGCACATAGTACACAGGACACTGCACATAGTACACACTGCACATAGTACACAGGACACTGCACATAGTACACACTGCACAGGACACTGCACATAGTACACACAGCACATAGTACACACTGCACAGGACACTGCACATAGTACACACTACACATAGTACACACTGCACATAGTACACACTGCACATAGTACAGTAGCCCCAGTAGCCGCATAAAAAAAATTTGCATATACATGCAATAAGGTTTTCTAAAAGACACCCGAGACGTGAGGATTAGCCCAAAAAAGGGCTATCCTCACGTCCCATTCATCCACCTGCCACCCCTTCTACCTTTATTGGTAGAATCGGGGTGGTAGGTTTCCTTTAAGGGCACCGTGATTTGCCTGAGCCTGTCCCCAACTCTCTGCACCCCCTTAAATGACTCCCCTGACATTGGGGGTATCAGCCTCTGAAGAAAATGAACTCAGGGCAAAAGTTATTATTGCTGTCCAAACTTTGTTACTGTATCCAATAGCCAAGACAAACTAGTTTGATAATTAGTGTTTTGGTGCCTGCTCCCCCAAATCCAGCTACACCCCTGCTTCCATGGGGCAAAAAGCAAATGCTATACATATATATATATATATATATATATATATATATATATATACATACATACTCACCGGCCACTTTATTAGGTACACCTGTCCAACTGCTCGTTAACACTTAATTTCTAATCAGCCAATCACATGGCGGCAGTGCATTTAGGCATGTAGACATGGTCAAGACAATCTCCTGCAGTTCTCCCGAGCATCAGTATGGAGAAGAAAGGTGATTTGTGGCCTTTGAACGTGGCATGGTTGTTGGTGCCAGAAGGGCTGGTCTGAGTATTTCAGAAACTGCTGATGTACTGGGATTTTCACGCACAACCATCTCTAGGGTTTACAGAGAATGGTCCGAAAAAGAAAAAACATCCAGTGAGCGGCAGTTCTGTGGGCGGAAATGCCTTGTTGATGTCAGAGGTCAGAGGAGAATGGGCAGACTGGTTCGAGCTGATAGAAAGGCAACAGTGACTCAAATCGCCACCCATTACAACCAAGGTAGGCAGAAGAGCATCTCTGAATGCACAGTACGTCCAACTTTATGGCAGATGGGCTACAGCAGCAGAAGACCACACCGGGTGCCACTCCTTTCAGCTAAGAACAGGAAACTGAGGCTACAATTTGCACAAGCTCATCGGAATTGGACAGTAGAAGATTGGAAAAACGTTGCCTGGTCTGATGAGTCTCGATTTCTGCTGCGACATTCGGATGGTAGGGTCAGAATTTGGCATCAACAACATGAAAGCATGGATCCATCCTGCCTTGTACCAGCGGGTCAGGCTGGTGGTGGTGGTGTCATGGATCCATCCTGCCTTGTATCAGCGGGTCAGGCTGGTGGTGGTGGTGTCATGGATCCATCCTGCCTTGTATCAGCGGGTCAGGCTGGTGGTGGTGGTGTCATGGATCCATCCTGCCTTGTATCAGCGGGTCAGGCTGGTGGTGGTGGTGTCATGGATCCATCCTGCCTTGTATCAGCGGCTCAGGCTGGTGGTGCTGGTGTCATGGATCCATCCTGCCTTGTATCAGCGGCTCAGGCTGGTGGTGGTGGTGTCATGGATCCATCCTGCCTTGTATCAGCGGGTCAGGCTGGCGGTGGTGGTGTCATGGATCCATCCTGCCTTGTATCAGCGGCTCAGGCTGGTGGTGCTGGTGTCATGGATCCATCCTGCCTTGTATCAGCGGCTCAGGCTGGTGGTGGTGGTGTCATGGATCCATCTTGCCTTGTATCAGCGGCTCAGGCTGGTGGTGGTGGTGTCATGGATCCATCCTGCCTTGTATCAGCGGGTCAGGCTGGTGGTGGTGGTGTCATGGATCCATCCTGCCTTGTATCAGCGGCTCAGGCTGGTGGTGGTGGTGTCATGGATCCATCCTGCCTTGTATCAGCGGGTCAGGCTGATGGTGGTGGTGTCATGGATCCATCCTGCCTTGTATCAGCGGCTCAGGCTGGTGGTGGTGGTGTCATGGATCCATCCTGCCTTGTATCAGCGGCTCAGGCTGGTGGTGGTGGTGTCATGGATCCATCCTGCCTTGTATCAGCGGTTCAGGCTGGTGGTGGTGGTGTCATGGATCCATCCTGCCTTGTATCAGCGGGTCAGGCTGGTGGTGGTGGTGTCATGGATCCATCCTGCCTTGTATCAGCGGGTCAGGCTGGTGGTGGTGGTGTCATGGATCCATCCTGCCTTGTATCAGCGGCTCAGGCTGGTGGTGGTGGTGTCATGGATCCATCCTGCCTTGTATCAGCGGGTCAGGCTGATGGTGGTGGTGTCATGGATCCATCCTGCCTTGTATCAGCGGGTCAGGCTGGTGGTGGTGTCATGGATCCATCCTGCCTTGTATCAGCGGCTCAGGCTGGTGGTGGTGGTGTCATGGATCCATCCTGCCTTGTATCAGCGGCTCAGGCTGGTGGTGGTGGTGTCATGGATCCATCCTGCCTTGTATCAGCGGGTCAGGCTGGTGGTGGTGGTGTCATGGATCCATCCTGCCTTGTATCAGCGGCTCAGGCGGGTGGTGGTGGGGTCATGGATCCATCCTGCCTTGTATCAGCGGCTCAGGCTGGTGGTGGTGGTGTCATGGATCCATCCTGCCTTGTATCAGCGGGTCAGGCTGGTGGTGGTAGTGTCATGGATCCATCCTGCCTTGTATCAGCGGGTCAGGCTGGTGGTGGTGGTGTCATGGATCCATCCTGCCTTGTATCAGCGGCTCAGGCTGGTGGTGGTGGTGTCATGGATCCATCCTGCCTTGTATCAACGGTTCAGGCTGGTGGTGGTGGTGTCATGGATCCATCCTGCCTTGTATCAGCGGGTCAGGCTGGTGGTGCTGGTGTCATGGATCCATCCTGCCTTGTATCAGCGGCTCAGGCTGGTGGTGGTGGTGTCATGGATCCATCCTGCCTTGTATCAGCGGGTCAGGCTGGTGGTGGTGGTGTCATGGATCCATCCTGCCTTGTATCAGCGGCTCAGGCTGGTGGTGCTGGTGTCATGGATCCATCCTGCCTTGTATCAGCGGGTCAGGCTGGTGGTGCTGGTGTCATGGATCCATCCTGCCTTGTATCAGCGGCTCAGGCTGGTGGTGGTGGTGTCATGGATCCATCCTGCCTTGTATCAGCGGGTCAGGCTGGTGGTGGTGGTGTCATGGATCCATCCTGCCTTGTATCAGCGGCTCAGGCTGGTGGTGCTGGTGTCATGGATCCATCCTGCC
Organism: Engystomops pustulosus; assembly: GCF_040894005.1. Lineage (NCBI taxonomy): Eukaryota > Metazoa > Chordata > Amphibia > Anura > Leptodactylidae > Engystomops > Engystomops pustulosus. The sequence continues at coordinate 94,051,266 of NC_092420.1, read as the reverse complement.
TTGTATCAGCGGGTCAGGCTGGTGGTGGTGGTGTCATGGATCCATCCTGCCTTGTATCAGCGGGTCGGGCTGGTGGTGGTGGTGTCATGGATCCATCCTGCCTTGTATCAGCGGGTCAGGCTGGTGGTGGTGGTGTCATGGATCCATCCTGCCTTGTATCAGCGGGTCAGGCTGGTGGTGCTGGTGTCATGGATCCATCCTGCCTTGTATCAGCGGGTCAGGCTGGTGGTGGTGGTGTCATGGATCCATCCTGCCTTGTATCAGCGGGTCAGGCTGGTGGTGGTGGTGTCATGGATCCATCCTGCCTTGTATCAGCGGGTCAGGCTGGTGGTGCTGGTGTCATGGATCCATCCTGCCTTGTATCAGCGGGTCAGGCTGGTGGTGGTGGTGTCATGGATCCATCCTGCCTTGTATCAGTGGGTCAGGCTGGTGGTGGTGGTGTCATGGTGTCTTTGGGCCCCTTGGTACAACGCCACAGCCTACCTGAGTATTGTTGCTGACCATGTCCATCCCTTTATGAGCACAATGTACCCTGTAACATCTGATGGCTACTTTCAGCAGGATAATGTGCCAGGTCATAAAGCTGGAATCATCTCAGACTGGTTTCTTGAACATGACAATGAGGTCACTGGACACAAATGGCCTCCACAGTCACCAGATCTCAATCCAATAGAGCATCTTTGGGATGTGGTGGAACGGGAGATTCGCATCATGGATGTGCAGCCGACAAATCTGCGGCAACTGTGTGATGCCATCATGTCAATATGGACCAAAATCTCTGAGGAGCTTCCAGCACCTTGTTGTATCTATGCCACGAAGAATTGAGGCAGTTCTGAAGGCAAAAGGGGGTCCAACCCGTTACTAGCATGGTGTACCTAATAAAGTGGCCAGTGAGTGTATATATATAAAATTCTAAACACAAAGCATTGCTGTACTACTAGGTACCACCAGGTGGCAGTGTTATTCAATTACATAAAATTGTGTTTTTTAGAGGTTGACGTAGTTTTTAATTATTTTCAAATTTCTTAAGTCTTGTGCTCTAGCTAAAATCTCTGCTATATGTTGCAGCACTACATATATAATAGCATTATAATACGTATGTAATAGAAATAATAATACATCTTTATTCTGCAGCAGGTTACCTTACATTATCAAGCAATGACATGGTCATGTGGCACAATAGGAATGGGAGTTGTTACTTATTATTGTTTTTATGATATTTTATTTTTCATTACTGTAATTTTATATATTTTTGTATTTGTTTTCTTTTAAGAGAGAGAAGGGCAGGTTTTCGTGGCCAAACTATTTCCTACTAAGGTGAATATCACAGGTGTCCCCCAGGGGGCGCACTTGGGGTGGCTTTCTCCTAGTTTTCCCCTACACTGGGCTGATTCTTTGTGTGAATGATTTCCTCATCCAAAATTCTCACTTTACAGAAGTCACTTGTATTGAAGAGAAGGATCCTATGAATGATATCATGAGATTATGTGGTTTTCTGCTGAGCCTCGGCCTGTGCTTCACCAGGTAAGTGTCACCCTGTGTACATACCTCACCACCTTGTACAGTGATAGGGTTAGTTATTTGCAGTGACTGGGATGCACTGTTATAGGAACTGAGGCCAAAAACAGGAGACATTCTGGTTCCTAAGAAGTAAATATTTAGTGGAGAAATGATTGGAAAACCTATTTATTTATTCTAACTTGTTTGGAAGTAAATACAGAAGTGGGAGATTTACAATGTGTCAGAATATTACTAATAGTTATCAACAGTAGGAATGTATTAATCATGTGCAGCATTGTCTACCCCATATGTACAAGAATATAACTACTATAATACTGCCCCCTATGTACAAGAATAGAACTACTATAATACTGCCCCCTATGTACAAGAGTATAACTACTATAATACTGCCCCCTATGTACAAGAATATAACTACTATAATACTGCTCCCTATGTACAAGAATATAACTACTATAATACTGCCCCCTATGTACAAGAATATAACTACTATAATACTGCCCCCCTATGTACAGGAATATAACTACTATAATACTGCCCCCTATGTACAGGAAAATAACTACTATAATACTGCCCCCTATGTACAAGAATATAACTACTATAATACTGCCATCTATGTACAGGAATATAACTACTATAATACTGCCCCCTATGTACAAGAATATAACTACTATAATACTGCCCCCTATGTACAGGAATATAACTACTATAATACTGCCCCCTATGTACAAGAATATAACTACTATAATACTGCCCCCTATGTACAAGAATATAACTACTATAATACTGCCCCCTATGTACAAGAATATAACTACTATAATACTGCCATCTATGTACAGGAATATAACTACTATAATACTGCCCCCTATGTACAAGAATATAACTACTATAATACTGCCCCCTATGTACAAGAATATAACTACTATAATACTGCCCCCTATGTACAAGAATATAACTACTATAATACTGCCCCCTATGTACAAGAATATAACTACTATAATACTGCCCCCTATGTACAGGAATATAACTACTATAATACTGCCCCCTATGTACAAGAATATAACTACTATAATACTGCTCCTATGTACAAGAATATAACTACTATAATACTTTCCCCTATGTACAGGAATATAACTACTATAATACTGCCCCCTATGTACAGGAATATAACTACTATAATTCTGCCCCATATGTACAGGAATATAACTACTATAATACTGCCCCCTATGTACAAGAATATAACTACTATAATACTGCCCCCTATGTACAAGAATATAACTACTATAATACTGCCCCCTATGTACAAGAATATAACTACTATAATACTGCCCCCTATGTACAAGAATATAACTACTATAATACTGCCCCCTATGTACAAGAATATAACTACTATAATACTGCCCCCTATGTACAGGAATATAACTACTATAATACTGCCCCCTATGTACAAGAATATAACTACTATAATACTGCTCCTATGTACAAGAATATAACTACTATAATACTTTCCCCTATGTACAGGAATATAACTACTATAATACTGCCCCCTATGTACAGGAATATAACTACTATAATACTGCCCCCTATGTACAGGAATATAACTACTATAATACTGCCCCCTATGTACAGGAATATAACTACTATAATACTGCCCCCTATGTACAAGAATATAACTACTATAATACTGCTCCTATGTACAAGAATATAACTACTATAATACTTTCCCCTATGTACAGGAATATAACTACTATAATACTGCCCCCTATGTACAGGAATATAACTACTATAATACTGCCCCATATGTACAGGAATATAACTACTATAATACTGCCCCCTATGTACAAGAATATAACTACTATAATACTGCCCCCTATGTACAAGAATATAACTACTATAATACTGCCCCCTATGTACAAGAATATAACTACTATAATACTGCCCCCTATGTACAAGAATATAACTACTATAACACTGCCCCCTATGTACAGGAATATAACTACTATAACACTGCCCCCTATGTACAAGAATATAACTACTATAATACTGCCCCCTATGTACAGGAAAATAACTACTGTAATACTGCCCCCTATGTACAAGGATATAACTACTATAATACTGCCTCCTATGTACAAGAATATAACTACTATAATACTGCCCCCTTGCTGGGAGGTTGTGTGAGAGCAGAGCTCCTGAAGTCTCCTGATGCCTGGAGACAGCCCAGGGCGGGGCCACCCTGGGTGGGGAGATTCCCCAAGCAAGGCCCAGGCTTCCAGGCCTACAGCGGGAGTGAACTCCCAAAAGCTTTCTACTAGGGATGCAAATCCCAATGTTACTAACAGAGAAGTTTGTGGACAGAATGTTGATTTATTAAAGAAGAAACAAGACAAGGAAGTGAGTACAACAGTGAAAGCAGTGAGTCCCATGTCCATCCAGCATGGAAGAGCTCAGGTGATGCAGAGTGTGAGATCAGCAGCAGGTGCACAGCCCCCCACTCCTGCACCCAGGCAGAGGAGAACATCATTGGAAAGACAAACCCTGCAAGAAAATCTGCAGCAGAGAGATGTTGTGTCCAGCATGTCCTGTCCAGGCCGCACCAGATCTGCTGTAAAGCCACAGACCAGGCCTGCACAGTGTGCACCAGCCACAGCCACTGCCAGTACAAGCAGCAAGCCTGGGGAGCCAAGGCCAGAGACAGGAGGAGGACTACAGAGACCAGCACGGCAGGTGAAGGAGAGCACACGTGCACCTGAGCTGCAGATGGCGGAGGAGATCCCGGCACTGGTAAGGAGGATGGGGGAGCTTAGTCACCATAAACAGATGCTGCAGATGCAGATAGACTGTATGTACAGCCTGAGGACCGCGCACCCTGAGAGCAGCGCCCTGTACAATAGTAAGCTGCAGGCGCTAAGTAAGGAGCTGGCGGTGGTGGTGAGGGACATGGACTGTGTTCTGGAGAGGATGGGACCCCTGGCCGAGTCCTATAAGAACAGGGAGCGCTTTGCCCAGCAGAAGCAGAGCTGTAACCCTGGACCCCGGGCCCCTGCAGCACAAGCAGAACCCGTCCCCCCAGATGCACCCCAAAAAATGTCAGTGCAAGTACTGAAACCTGCAAGCTTTTCTTTCCAGAAGGGACAGACACAAGAGCAGCCGCAGATCCCCGCAGTAGATAAAAATGCTGTAGTACCACAGGTCCCAGCAGAGACTGTGCAGCAGGAGAGCGGACTTCCATCCATGCATCATGGTGATGCGGTGACCCAGGAGAACTTTACTGTTGTGGCAGAGACTGGGGATATTGCTGGACATCTTGATGTGGCTGAGGGGTCGGGGGATGGAGGGGACTCAGAGTCTATCTGGGAGGTGCAGCCACCGGAGGATAATGTACAGGTGGATGGGGGGCAGGGGGTACAGGATAATGTGTGTGATTTTCCCCCACTAACATCGAGCCCCCCAGAAGAGTCAGGTCCCTCTAGAGCTGACCCTCCCCCCAATACCCAGAGTGAGACCCGTCAGGAACCTCCCAAAAACGCCTGGAGCCGCGGCGCTCCCTCCTTCACCTCCGGCGCACACTACACAGGGCAGGCGTTTAAGAGGAGGAACGTGGTGCGCTTTAAGAACAGAGGTGCAAAGGAAGATCTCCCAGATAGGAGGTTTGTGGTGCGGGATCTCCTGTGCAGCCAGATGGGGTTCACGCCTGATGATATCCTGGCAGTCATCAACCTTCCAGACAGACAGGGCTATGATGTCAGCTTTAAGCTCATGTCCAGTCTGGATAGGTTTTGGGATAAATTACCCCGGCTTGGGGACAAGGACGGCTGGAATAAGTTTACATTTGTCCCCATATCCAGACCAGGTACTGTGGTAGTTAATATAATATTCTGGAATGAGTCTGTTCCCCCTCAGGATATTATAGTGTGGCTCAGGCGCCATTGTGATCTGCTGTCTGACCTCACTAAGAACAGGGACACTGACGGTATCTGGACTGGAGGGTGGAAGGTGCTGGTAAAACTGCGCCAATATAACAATATCACCCTGCACCTCCCCAACTCCTTCTTCATAGGGAGAGAGAAAGGTGTCTGTTTCTACCCAGGGCAGCCACGGAAGTGCTTTAGGTGCGGTAGGATTGGTCACGTGGCCAAAATATGTACTGTGGTAAAATGTAACCTGTGTGGGGAGGTCGGCCATCTCAGTGCCACCTGTGAGAAGGTCAAGTGTAATCTATGCGGTGAGATGGGCCACCCACACAAGGATTGCCCAGAAGCCTGGCATAACATCGCCAGGGACTTCTCAGATGATGAGATGGTCCAGGAGGCAGATGCCTTAGAGGAGGAGGCCCTGGTGTCGGGGCAAATTCTGACTAGGCGGGAGGTACATCAGGGCTCAGGTGAGACAGTACCGGCACCACAGCAGTCAGACAGCGCTCAGGGGAGTGTGGAGGTTGTAACCCAGGAGAAGCCTCAGGCAGCCACCTCTGTAACATCTACTCAATATGAGGAGGTGAAAAAGAATAAAAGGAAGAAAAAAGACAAATCATCCCGAAAGCCTGAGGAGTACAGTGCGGAGCCTAAGACCAGGAGAAAGTCCATTGGTGATACTGGGGTCATGGTCCTTTCCAACCGGTTTGATGCTCTGTCAGAGTCAGATGGGGATTATGAACGAGAGCTGGAACGTATTGATAATGAGTGTGAGGTGGACATAGGGGACCCCCCAACTAAAAAGAAGCCCCCTCCTGAAGATACCGCTGTAGAGTCAGACATGGAGACAGGTGGAAGACAGGGGGAGGATGACTCTGACATATGATGATGGGGGTCGCTGCTCTGCTCTTTATCATTGTAATGGCTGGGTTCTCTCTAAAAGTTGCTTCTAGCAACGTCAACAGCATTAAAGTAAGAAGGACCAGACACGCCGTGTATGACCACCTGAGATATCTGGACGCTGATGTCATCTTCCTGCAGGAGACCCGTCTGACCACCTTAGGGCACCTCCGTGAGGCTGAGCGTGAGTGGCGGTCTGGTCCTTCTTACTGGTCACTGGCTGTGGAGCCGTACGCCGGGGTCGCCATACTGTTTAACACCACAGACGTGACGGTGCACAGGCTGACGGAGGTCGCTATGGGGAGGTGCCTGGTGCTAGAGGTGACCATCCATGGTAGGCGGCTCCGGCTGATCAACATCTATGGCCCACAGACAGTGACAGAGAGAATCCAGCTGTTCAATGAGGTACGGCAGTATCTATTTACCTCAATCCCTGTGATAATGGCGGGCGACTTTAATGTTACCATGACATCGGGTGACAGGTCCTCGGGCAGAGCAGTGGTCAGAGACTCCAAAGTCCTAAAGAGCATTATATCACAGGCCAATCTGTGTGATGTGTTCACCCTGGATGGTAGGACACCTAAATACACCTACTCCTGTGCTGACAGACATAGCAGGATTGATATGGCTTTTGTGAGTCCCTCGGAGACTGTTAGTGGGATGAGAGAGAGAGTTGTCCCATATTCTGACCATCTGGCCTTATTGTTTTCCATGGGAGCCACTAACCGCTCGGATATTGGTCGGGGGTTATGGAGGCTTAATTCCAGCGTCCTGGATGATGTCTATGTCCAGAATTGTATCCACTCCCTTTTTCAGGACCAGCTCCAGAGACAGGACTTTTATGACAACATATCTGACTGGTGGGAGAACGTCAAGGAGGAGATCAGGTCCCTCTTGAAGAGACTGTCAGTGAAGAAGGGGAAGAGTAAATACAGCCAGTATCTCAAGCTGCGGAGAGAATTGGAGTCACTGTATTCGGCGGGAGGGGGGGACAAACAAAAGATTGACCGACTGAAATCTGAGATAAAGCAGTATCAGTACAGCCGCTACACGTCCCTGGTGATCGAGAGAGATTACGGAAAATTGGGCGTTCCTGATCCGTATGAAAATTGCCGGGAACGTGTGGCCAAGAAATTGATCACAGGTCTCACTGACTCCCAGGGAGTTTTGCAGGAATCTCGGGAGGGTATCCTGGGGGTGGTGAGATCCTACTATGCTGAATTATTTCAGAAGAAGGTTTTGGATAAAAAGAAAATGGCTCAATTCTTGAAGGCAACTCCAGGCCCTGACACTAAAGATTTGGATTTTTCTCCTTTGACAGCAGGAATAACAGAGGAGGAGGTTAAAGAGGCCATTGATAAGTTACATCTGAAGAAGGCACCAGGTCCTGATGGTATAACAGCAGAATTCTATAAGAAGTTCAGAGACCTCTTGGCTCCAATACTTGTGGATGTATTTACAAATTGTCTAGAGAATCACCTGATGCCTCCATCCATGAGAGTGTCCTCCCTTATTCTGCTGTCTAAAGGTAAGGAGCCTAGTGACATCAAGAACTGGAGGCCGATCGCCCTCTTGAATGTCGACAGGAAGATTCTGGCAAAAATTCTATTCTCTAGATTAGTCTGTTTGTCCCCGGCACTGTTGGCAGGCTCTCAGTACGGCACGGTAAGAGGGCGGAACATCTCTGGAGCAGTCCTCTCGATAAGGGAGATGTTTGAGAGATGTAAAGCTCTGAGGTGTGGGAGATATGTTGTAGGTCTGGACCAGGCTAAAGCCTTTGACAGGGTTGATCACGATTATCTATGGGCCACTTTATCAAAGTACGGTATTCCGGGACAATTTATAGATTGGCTGAGAACTTTGTACAGAGAGGCGAAGAGCTTTCCTCTGATTAATGGTTGGCAGGGGGACACTTTTGAAGTAGAGGCAGGGGTGCGACAGGGCTGCCCCCTGAGTCCACTGCTGTATGTGTTTGCCATAGACTTGTTTCTGCGATCACTGCAGCGGTGCGATTTTCAGGGGGTGCCGGTCCCCCATTGCTTGCCTTTGAAGGTAGTCGCCTACGCGGATGATGTGACTGTGGTGATATCTGAACCTCGTGAGGTGGAGATGTTGTCTGCAGCCATCAGAAGCTACTCAGAGGCCTCCGGGTCTCTGGTCAACCTTGAGAAGAGTCAAGCTTTCTGGACATTGGATACTGCTCCTGGCTTTGATCTGCCACAATTCGCCAAGGCCTCCACCCATATTAAGATCCTTGGGGTTAAATTTGGGAGGGAAGATAATGCCAAACTAAATTGGGAGGAGAAGTTGGAAACCGGAAATGCAAAGGTTCAGCGATGGAAGAACTGGAGGCTGACCTATAGAGAAAGGGTTACTCTGATGAAGACTTACCTGGTCCCTGTCTTCCGCTAGGCTCTTTAGCCTGTTCTTCCAGCTTTTATGGGGGAACAGGTTGAACCCAGTAAAAAGAGGGATCACCTACCTGCAGAGGAGAGAGGGTGGGCTGGATATGTTAAATCCAAGGGTTTTCTTTGACTCCATGTTTCTGAAAGTTAATTTTGGTTGCCTGGACTCAAACAATGGTCTCCTGTGGGTAAGTAGTGTCAGGGACTGGATATTGCCTTTTGCAGAGTCTTGGATGCGAGGCGGCAGTCTCAAGAGGGGCCGATGGACTCCTGGCTTCCTCCCCCAGTATCTGGAGTATGGTCTCAGGTGTTTGAAAAAGTGGAGAATAGATAAGACATATCTGGAGAATAAGACCAGGAAGGAGCTGTACACTAATATCTGTAGGACCTTCTATACATTACAGCCAGCTCTGAGGGACTGCACAACGGCCACCCTGCAGGAGAGTCTGAGGTTCCTTAATGGACCGAGGCTTCCAGCCAAATTCTTTGACATCGCCTGGTTGTCTCTGCATGGGAGGCTTTTCGTCAAAGGAAATTTAAAATTCCTGAGTCTTTCTGACCGTTTGTGCCCCCTAGGATGTCACCAAGAGGAGACTATGGAACACTTTACCACCGAGTGCCCGGGAGGGAGGCAGATATGGCAGGAGGTGTCCCGCAGGCTCAGAATACCACGTCTACAGTCTCTCAGATACCCAGATATCATCTATGGGGTAACATCACACATAACGGACATTGACCGGGGGACCATGTACCTCATAATCACCATCATTAAGTATTATCACTGGCACAACAGGACCCGAGTCTCCATCCACAGCGAGACCTTCCAGCACATGACCGCAGTCACACTGATCATGTCTGAGCTCAGGTGGATCCGATCCATAGAGATTGGGAAAAGTGATGGGAATAGAAAGTTATGGAGGAATTTATGTCTATACTGATGCATCATGTAATTCTGTTTATTTCTGATTTTTTTTTTCCCTTAAACCAGTGATGGACATTTAAGTTATTACAAATGTAATTTTGATATATGATTTATTGTAAATTCTGATAAGAATGTATAATGTATTTTGTTTGTTTTTACTAATAAAAATTGCCCCCTATGTACAGGAATATAACTACTATAACACTGCCCCCTATGTACAAGAATATAACTACTATAATACTGCCCCCTATGTACAGGAAAATAACTACTGTAATACTGCCCCCTATGTACAAGGATATAACTACTATAATACTGCCTCCTATGTACAAGAATATAACCACTATAATACTGCCCCCTATGTACAAGAATATAACTACTATAATACTGCCCCCTATGTACAGGAGTATAACTACTATAATACTGCCCCCTATGTACAGGAATATAACTACTATAATACTGCCCCCTATGTACAAGGATATAACTACTATAATACTGCCTCCTATGTACAAGAATATAACTACTATAATACTGCTCCCTATGTACAAGAATATAACTACTATAATACTGCCCCCTATGTACAAGAATATAACTACTATAATACTGCCCCCTATGTACAGGAGTATAACTACTATAATACTGCCCCCTATGTACAAGAATATAACTACTATAATACTGCCCCCTATGTACAGGAATATAACTACTATAATACTGCCCCCTATGTACAAGAATATAACTACTATAATACTGCCCCCTATGTACAGGAATATAACTACTATAATACTGCCCCCTATGTACAAGGATATAACTTCTATAATACTGCCCCCTATGTACAAGAATATAACTACTATAATATTGCCCCCTATGTACAAGAATATAACTACTATAATACTGCCCCCTATGTACAGGAATATAACTACTATAATACTGCCCCCTATGTACAAGGATATAACTACTATAATACTGCTCCCTATGTACAAGAATATAACTACTATAATATTGCCCCCTATGTACAGGAATATAACTACTATAATACTGCCCCCTATGTACAGGAATATAACTACTATAATACTGCCCCCTATGTACAAGGATATAACTACTATAATACTGCTCCCTATGTACAAGAATATAACTACTATAATACTGCCCCCTATGTACAAGAATATAACTACTATAATACTGCCCCCTATGTACAGGAGTATAACTACTATAATACTGCTCCCTATGTACAAGAATATAACTACTGTAATACTGCCCCCTATGTACAAGAATATAACTACTATAATACTGCCTCCTATGTACAAGAAAATAACTACTATAATACTGCCCCCTATGTACAAGAATATAACTACTATAATACTGCCCCCTATGTACAGGAATATAACTACTATAATACTGCCCCCTATGTACAAGAATATAACTACTATAATACTGCCCCCTATGTACAGGTATATAACTACTATAATACTCCCCCTATGTACAGGAATATAACTGCTATAATACTGTCCCCTATGTACAAGAATATAACTACTATAATACTCCCCCTATGTACAAGAATATATCTACTATAATACTGCCCCCTATGTACAGGAATATAACTACTATAATACTGCCCCCTATGTACAAGAATATAACTACTATAATACTGCCCCCTATGTACAAGAATATAACTACTATAATACTGCCCCCTATGTACAAGAATATAACTACTATAATACTGCCCTCATGTACAAGAATATAACTACTATAATACTGCCCTCTATGTACAAGAATATAACTACTATAATACTGTCCCTATGTGCAAGAATATAACTACTATAATACTGTCCCTATGTACAGGAATATAACTACTATAATACTGTCTCCTATGTACAGGAATATAACTACTATAATACTGCCCCCTATGTACAGGAATATAACTACTATAATACTGCCCCCTATGTACAGGAATATAACTACTATAATACTGTCTCCTATGTACAGGAATATAACTACTATAATACTGCCCCCTATGTACAGGAATATAACTACTATAATACTGCCCCCTATGTACAGGAATATAACTACTATAATACTGCCCCCTATGTACAGGAATATAACTACTATAATACTGTCTCCTATGTACAGGAATATAACTACTATAATACTGCCCCCTATGTACAGGAATATAACTACTATAATACTGTCTCCTATGTACAGGAATATAACTACTATAATACTGCTCCCTATGTACAAGAATATAACTACTATAATACTGCCCCCTATGTACAGGAATATAACTACTATAATACTGCCCCCTATGTACAGGAATATAACTACTATAATACTGCCCTCTATGTACAGGAATATAACTACTAAAATACTGCCCCCTATGTACAGGAATATAACTACTATAATACTGCCCCCTATGTACAGGAATATAACTACTATAATACTGCCCCCTATGTACAGGAATATAACTACTATAATACTGCCCCCTATGTACAGGAATATAACTACTATAATACTGCCCCCTATGTACAGGAATATAACTACTATAATACTGTCTCCTATGTACAGGAATATAACTACTATAATACTGCCCCCTATGTACAGGAATATAACTACTATAATACTGTCTCCTATGTACAGGAATATATCTACTATAATACTGCCCCCTATGTACAGGAATATAACTACTATAATACTGTCTCCTATGTACAGGAATATAACTACTATAATACTCCCCCTATGTACAGGAATATAACTGCTATAATACTGTCCCCTATGTACAAGAATATAACTACTATGTAATACTGCCCCCTATGTACAAGAATATAACTACTATAAAACTGTCCCCTATGTACAGGAATATAACTACTATAATGCTGTCTCCTATGTACAGGAATATAACTACTATAATACTGCCCCCTATGTACAGGAATATAACAACTATAATACTGCCCCCTATGTACAGGAATATAACTACTATAATACTGTCTCCTATGTACAGGAATATAACTACTATAATACTGCCCCCTATGTACAGGAATATAACTACTATAATACTGTCTCCTATGTACAGGAATATAACTACTATAATACTGCCCCCTATGTACAGGAATATAACTACTATAATACTGCCCCCTATGTACAGGAATATAACTACTATAATACTGTCTCCTATGTACAGGAATATAACTACTATAATACTGCCCCCTATGTACAGGAATATAACTACTATAATACTGCCCCCTATGTACAGGAATATAACTACTATAATACTGCCCCCTATGTACAGGAATATAACTACTATAATACTGTCTCCTATGTACAGGAATATAACTACTATAATACTGCCCCCTATGTACAGGAATATAACTACTATAATACTGTCTCCTATGTACAGGAATATAACTACTATAATACTGCTCCCTATGTACAAGAATATAACTACTATAATACTGCCCTCTATGTACAGGAATATAACTACTATAATACTGCCCCCTATGTACAGGAATATAACTACTATAATACTGTCTCCTATGTACAGGAATATAACTACTATAATACTGCTCCCTATGTACAAGAATATAACTACTATAATACTGCCCCCTATGTACAGGAATATAACTACTATAATACTGCCCCCTATGTACAGGAATATAACTACTATAATACTGCCCTCTATGTACAGGAATATAACTACTATAATACTGCCCCCTATGTACAGGAATATAACTACTATAATACTGCCCCCTATGTACAGGAATATAACTACTATAATACTGTCTCCTATGTACAGGAATATAACTACTATAATACTGCCCCCTATGTACAGGAATATAACTACTATAATACTGTCTCCTATGTACAGGAATATAACTACTATAATACTGCTCCCTATGTACAAGAATATAACTACTATAATACTGCCCTCTATGTACAAGAATATAACTACTATAATACTGCCCCCTATGTACAGGAATATAACTACTATAATACTGCCCTCTATGTACAGGAATATAACTACTATAATACTGCCCCCTATGTACAAGAATATAACTCCTATAATACTGCCCCCTATGTACAAGAATATAACTCCTATAATACTGCCCCCTATGTACAGGAATATAACTACTATAATACTGCCCCCTATGTACAGGAATATAACTACTATAATACTGCCCCCTATGTACAAGAATATATCTACTATAATACTGCCCCCTATGTACAGGAATATAACTACTATAATACTGCCCCCTATGTACAAGAATATAACTACTATAATACTGCCCCTATGTACAAGAATATAATTACTATAATACTGCCCCCTATGTACAGGAATATAACTACTATAATACTGTCTCCTATGTACAGGAATATAACTACTATAATACTGCCCCCTATGTACAGGAATATAACTACTATAATACTGCCCCCTATGTACAAGAATATAACTACTATAATACTGCCCCCTATGTACAAGAATATAACTACTATAATACTGCACCCTATGTACAAGAATATAACTACTATAATACTGCCCCCTATGTACAAGAATATAAGTACTATAATACTGCCCCCTATGTACAGGAATATAACTACTATAATACTGCCCCCTATGTACAAGAATATAACTACTATAATACTGCCCCTATGTACAAGAATATAATTACTATAATACTGCCCCCTATGTACAGGAATATAACTACTATAATACTGCCCCCTATGTACAGGAATATAACTACTATAATACTGCCCCCTATGTACAGGAATATAACTACTATAATACTGCCCCCTATGTACAAGAATATAACTACTATAATACTGCCCCCTATGTACAAGAATATAACTACTATAATACTGCACCCTATGTACAAGAATATAACTACTATAATACTGCCCCCTATGTACAAGAATATAAGTACTATAATACTGCCCCCTATGTACAGGAATATAACTACTATAATACTGCCCCCTATGTACAAGAATATAACTACTATAATACTGCCCCCTATGTACAAGAATATAACTACTATAATACTGCCCCCTATGTACAGGAATATAACTACTATAATACTGTCTCCTATGTACAGGAATATAACTACTATAATACTGCTCCCTATGTACAAGAATATAAGTACTATAATACTGCCCCCTATGTACAGGAATATAACTACTATAATACTGCCCCCTATGTACACATACACTCCTGCCCCCACCAGGTGATTGCACCAAAAATTGTGCAGATTGCAGAAATTGCACACAAAAAATTGTTAAAAAAAAGACAAGGTTTTATCTGCAAGATATCAGCCCAGAGATGAATGAAAAACAGAGGAACTCGCGCACATTGTGAGACTAGAGATCCATCTGCCCCCTGTGGTGCCGACTCCTGTACACTGCAGGGGATTTGGTGCTTTGTTTTAGTGTAAACCATCTCCATGATATATAAGATGTAGCAATCAGTCTGCTCCGTTTCCCAGACCTAGAATCGATGTGATGATAAAAGATGGAATCACAAATTACAGGGACGTGATTTGTGCCCCTCGTCCTGTGACGCTCCCGGTGACAGTCCATTCATTATGACAATTATCCGCTAATGATCTGTGAAATAACGAGCTACTTGTTTTAATTAGACATTGAGCTGTACTTTTCCACTTTGACATAAATACTTCTATTACATCTGAAGTCGTTCTGATCCGTCTTATCAAAACTTGTTTGCAGTTGTCAATCACATGAAAATGTGGCCAATCAGAATCTTCCAAAGCGGAGGGCGGGGAGATCCGCGGACAGCGCCCCTGATCCTATAGATTGTGTGGTCTCCGAATGGTCTCCCTGGAGCAAATGTGACCCTTGCCAAAAAAAGAGGGTAAGTATGTGTGGTTGGGGGGGATCTCCAAAATAGAGAAATGAAGCCTCAACACAGAGGACTGGATTTATGGTTCACTCTAAATTTAAAAGCGGCTTTGAGTGGGGTAGAGCCTTGACAGTGATGTAATCTCATTTCATGCCCCACCCCTGAGGAATCTGTTGCACCTTGATGAGGGGCAGTGTTGTAGCCAATCCCATTGAGTGAGGGTCGTACTCTTTCAAGTAATCTCCGCTCCTTGTTGTAGAGTCACTTCTACTTCTTGAGGAAAGGGTCAAACCAAACTGTGATGAACCCGTTTGACATCAAAGTGACCCCAATTCCTGAACTCTATGGGGCACAATTACTAAGGATCAGAACGGCGCATTTTCGTCGGGTTTCCCGACTTTTTCCGTTTTGCGCCGCATTTCACATCGGTTTTTGGCACACGCGATCGGATGTTGGCGCAAATCACGCAGACTTTCATGCGACATAAACCGGGGGGCGGGCCGTCGGACAAGCGCGGGATTTAACATTCAAAATTGTGTCGCAAGCCCTGCAATTACATGCACCGGGAAGAAGAAGGTGAACTCCGGGGACCTGAGCGGGGAAGCGACACATGCAGGATATCGGGTGCACGATCTTAGTGACTCCCCGCACAGCGCATTATACACGGACAATGCACTTACATGCACCAGGAGGAAGAAGGTGAACTCCGGGGACCTGAGCGGGGAAGCGACACATGCAGGATATCAGGCGTAGGATCTTAGTGACTCCCCGCACAGCGCATTATACACGGACAATGCACTTACATGCACCAGGAAGAAGAAGGTGAACTCCAGGGACCTGAGCGGGGAAGCAACACATGCAGGTTATCGGGCGCACGATCTTAGTGACTCCCCGCACAGCACATTATACACGGACAATGCACTTACATGCACCAGGAAGAAGAAGGTGAACTCCGAGGACCTGAGCGGGGAAGTGACACATGCAGGATATCAGGCGCAGGATCTTAGTGACTCCCCGCACAGCACATTATACACGGACAATGCACTTACATGCACCAGGAAGAAGGTGGTGAACTCCGGGGACCTGAGCGGGGAAGAGACACATGCAGGATATCGGGCGCACGATCTTAGTGACTCCCCGCACAGCACATTATACACGGACAATGCACTTACATGCACCAGGAAGAAGAAGGTGAACTCCGAGGACCTGAGCGGGGAAGTGACACATGCAGGATATCGGGCGCAGGGTCTTAGTGACTCCCTGCACAGTGCATTATACACGGACAATGCACTTACATGCACCAGGAAGAAGAAGGTGAACTCCTGGGACCTGAGCGGGGAAGCGACACATGCAGGATATCGGGTGCAGGATCTTAGTGACTCCCCGCACAGCACATTATACACGGACAATGCACTTACATGCACCAGGAAGAAGAAGGTGAACTCCAGGGACCTGAGTGGGGAAGCGACACATGCAGGATATCGGGCGCAGGATCTTAGTGACTCCCTGCACAGTGCATTATACACGGACAATGCACTTACATGCACCGGGAAGAAGAAGGTGAACTCCGGCGGACCTGAGCGGGGAAGCGACACATGCAGGAAATTGGACGCACGATCTTAGTAAATCGCGGCAGCTCCAAATCCTCGTCGGACAACGCACCTCGGGGATCGCGACGGGACTGGTAAGTAAATATGCCCCTATATGTCTAAATAACTTGGTGTCTAATTTTGCAACAATGTGCATTGTCCTTCATGTATGCCCCGCCCCCGAGGAGTCGATGGTACATTATTACTCATGTTACTCTTCACACAGTACCGATATACACAGATGACCCAGGTCCCTCAGTTTACCGGGGACCTCTGCTTTGATTTGGACCGGCAGGAGGAGAGCTGCAGCACCAGCATGGTTTGTAGGAATAAAAAGAATTGTGAAGGCTTCACATGTGAAGAGTCCGGTAAGTGGTCAATAAGAATCCATCACTCATCCAGAGCAACTTCTAGTTAATGAGGGAGTAGGTGCAATTATGCAGGACAGTAGAAGATGTTCCTTCATATGGTCCAATTCTAAAATTGGACACAGGGGTCACACTGGACTTATTATAATCCTCATTTATTGTTGTCGTGGGCGGAGCCTGACAACCTCTCATTTATTTGTAGTTCTTCCTGGTGGACATGAAGGATCCCAAACTCCCAAAACTTCTGCAACTTTTTTGGTCGATAATCAAATAAAACGCTATTTGTATGATGCATTTGGGGCTTGAAATGAACATTTTTGTGAAGTTTCTTTATGAAGTTTTTAAACAATTTTTTAAACCAAATTCAGGAAAGTGCATTATACTTCGGCTCAAGTGCAACGGAGACGATGACTGCGGGGACCGGTCCGATGAGAAGGACTGTAAGGTGATCCGGAAAACGTGCACTGACGAGATGGAACAGTACTGGGCGATTGAAAACCTGGCGGCGGGGTAAGATACACAGATCATCCACTGAGACCTTAAAGGGACGGTCCACTAATCCCATACAGATGTACAGACAGAGAATGTAAAAGCTGTCGCTCCCACAATGCACAGCAGCAAAAACTATGTACAAAAATCGAAAGTTTTAGTAAAAAATGTTTCCGTAGACTGAACGTATTCACCAATAACCGGGAAGGAATCGTATTAGATCACCGCTATTACGCTGGTGGCTGCTCCCCTCATTACATCTTGGGCACCAGATTCAGGAAGCCGTACAATGTGGAGAGCTATCTCCCGGAGGTGAGTGACTGAGCAGGGTGCAAAGTGTTCAGTACATGGAATGGTATATGCTCGTAGTGTAGCCATATTGGGCGCAGTGGAGGACAGCGCTGGTCACCAGGTCACTCGGCTCATGTCTCCTCTCCATGACTGTTATCTGTTCTCCATTCTTTCCTCATCTCTTCAGTCTCTGTTAATGTCTTCACTTTGCACCTTCTCTATTCTGTTCCTCTCCTCCGTCTGCTCTCTTCTCTATCCTTCCTTTGCAGCTTCTGTCGTTGTCCCTCTCTCCATGTCTTCTCTCTTCTTCTATGTCTTCTCCCCTCAATGTCTTTACTCTACATTGATCATCTTCTCTTTTCTTCTTCTCCCATGTCTTCTCTCTGCTCTATCCTTCTTCATCCTCTCTTTGCAGCTTCTGTCTTCTAACCTCTCTCCATGTCTTCTCTCTTCTTCTATGTCTTCTCTATCTGTGTTCTCCTCTCCATTCTTCCATATCTTATGTCCCTGTCTTCTCGCTTCTCCCTAAATTGATCATCTTCTCCTTCCCCTCTGTCTTCTTCCTGTACTGTCTCTCTCCATGTCATCTCTCTAATTTTGTCTTCTCTCCCCTCTGCCTCCTCTATCTTTGCTATATTATCCAGGTCTTCGCCTTATGTTTGTTTTCTTCTCTCTCCTTCTATATGTCCTCTAGTTTCCTTGGGTGCATGTTTAGGGTCCATGCCTGTTGTCTTCTCTCTGTTTTATGTCTGTCTCTTTTCTCTGTCTTCCTTCCATGTTTATTCTCTACTTTCTTATGCCTTCCTTCTTCTCATTTGCTCTGTTCTGCCTCCTTCTTCATCATTTCTCCATGTCTGCGCACACCATGTTTTCTGTCCTCTTTTTTTGCTCTTCACCTTCTGTCCATTACTACTATTCATCTCGTTCTAGGGTTCTGTATACGAATCTCAGCTCTTCCATGTTCTCTCCATATGTGGCCTCCTCAGAGTCCATTCTCTTCTGTATCTTCTCTCCTTGTGTCTATTTACATCTTTTCTTTGTATCTACTATCTTTGTTGTCCATTTTTGCCCTCTACTGTCTCTTTTTCTTCTTTCAATATCTTTCAATATCTTTGCTCTTCCATTTCCTCTCCTCCATGACTTCTCTCCACATCTGATCTCTCTCTTTCTAGGTTCCCTCTATGCACTTTCGATCCTACATTTCCTCTCTCCGTGTCTTCTCTGTTCTAAACCCTTTTTCGCTCATGTCCTCTCTCCATGTCTTCTTTCTTCTATATCCTTTCTCCATGTCTTCTCTCCTCCAAGTCCTCTCTCCATGTCTTCTCTATTCCATGCCCTCTTTCTTCTATGTCCTCTCTCCATTTCTCCTCTCTTTCATGCCCCCCCCGCCATGTTTTCTCTCTTCTATATCCTTTCTCCGTGTCTTCTCTTTTCCATGTACTCTATCCATGTCTTCTCTCTTCCAAGTCCTTCCTCCATGTCTTCTCTATTCCAAGTCCTCTCTCCATGTCTTCTCTATTCCATGCCCTCTTTCTTCTATGTCCTCTCTCCATTTCTCCTCTCTTTCATGCCCTCCCGCCATGTTTTCTCTCTTCTATATCCTTTCTCCATGTCTTCTCTTTTCCATGTACTCTCTCCATTTCTTCTCTACTCCATGCCCTCTTTCTTCTATGTCCTCTCTCCATGTCTCCGTGCTCCAGGGTACCCACCACTTTGCCCATAAAGGTGCCCCCACCAAATGTGGATGATTCAGGTGGTTGCATGACCACCCGACTCACCGACAGTATGTATCCACCACCACCCTTAATCCGTCCCTTCTTGTCTGTGTCCTCTCTCTATGGCTTCTCTATTCCATGTCCTCTGTCTTCCATGTCCTCTCTCCACCTCTTCTCTCTTCCATGATTTCTCTCCATGTCTTCTCTGTTTCATGTCTTTATTCCATGCCCTCTCTCTTCTCTGTCCTCTTTCCGTGTCTTCCCTCCACATCTTTTCTTTCTATTTTGAGATCAGAAAAGTAAACCTACAAAAATTCTCCGGTCCTGCAGATGGAGACTTTGCTGGAGTAGAGTGATGGATGTTCTCTGGTGTTGCAGATATGCTGGTAGCTCCTCCCGGGTGGTTATAATTTGTTATGAAGTCCTTTATTCTAGATCGAGCAAACCAAGTGATAAATGGGCTCTAGGGATCCACCATGATTTGTGATATGAGTGATCTTTATTATATCTATACATTATATTTTCTCTTTTGTTTTCAAGACTAAAGGCAAATACGAGTTTTCACTTTCCGAATACGAGTCTTACTCGGATTATTCTAGAAACGTGTCCAAATTTTATTCGCAAGAACGCAGCTTCAGCATCGGCTTCAAGATACCAGCCGTCTTTGAATTTGGCTTAAGCTACAGTGATCAGAAATTCAAAACCTATAAGGAAAGGACGATGAAGTTTTCCCACAAGGTGAGTCTAACGTGTGGCCACCAGGACATCATAGAAGAGACTCCCTGGAAGATGGATAGGAAATGATAAATGGGCTCCCACTTCTTATATTACCCAAATTGCAAGTTCTTCAAAGCAGTAATTCAGGTCCTAGGACCCTCATACGATACTTATAGACTCACAAGGTGCCATACCAAGCTCCAGTTGGGTTTACCAATCAATGGACCATTGCTGGTCCTCAACTTAGGGTTTCATGGGGACTTTTTAGGACATTGACCCACATTAATATTTCCCCACTTGGTTTATGTTGACCTCTTGTGGTTAACCACTGACCAGGAGCGTATGAGGCCAAGTCAAGGTTTGTCCGTAGATCTTGAGCTTAGACATTGGGGGTCATTTACTAAGCGCCCGATTCGCGTTTTCCCGACGTGTTACCCGAATATTTCTGATTTCCGCCGATTTCCCCTTAATTGCCCCGGGATTTTGGCGCACGCGAACGATTGTGGCGCATCGGCGCCAGCATGCACGCAACGGAAATCGGAGGGTGTGGCCAAACGAAAACCCGACAGATTCGGAAAAACCGCCGCATTTTTTAAAAAAAAGTGTCGCAAGACTTGCACTTACCTTCACTAGGAATAGGCTGGTGAACTTCAGCGCAGCAGCGCCACCTGGTGGACGTCGGAGGAACTGCCTTAGTGAATCCTGGCCGGACCCGAATCCACCGCAGAGAACGCGCCGCTGGATCGCGAATGGACCGGGTAAGTAAATCTGCCCCAATGTTCATGGTCTTGAGAAAGAGTCAGGAGTCTACAGTATTGATCGCTGTAGAAGGTTCTCCTCATCTCACTCACATATACATCCAGCCTCAATTTCCCAATAATCTTTTATTCCGCATATTTCAGAAAAGTTCCTTCATCCATGCCCGATCCGACCTGCAAGTGGCAAAGTACAAACTGAAAGCTCGGGGCCTGATGCTTCACTCGGAGTTTTTCCAGAGGGTGAAGAAACTACCTGCGGAATATGTGTACAGCGAATACAGGGACCTCTACCAGGACTATGGGACACATTACATCACAGAGGCCACTCTGGGGGGAGTCTATGAGTACACGCTCATTCTCAATGAGGAAGCTGTAAAAAAGGAAGGTAATGAGTGGGAGAATCTAGAGGCTCTACAGATGGGGCTTCAGCTAGGACCTCCAAGTATCTGATATTAACCCCTTCACTGCCCCAGATGATTAGGAATGAGGAAATTATCCTATGGAGTTCCCAAGACCACTGGGAATAGTGACATTAACCCCTTCCATAAACCAGCAGGGATGCTGATATGGATCCTTTCATTTTCCTAGCCCACCATCGAAACTGATATGGACAACATACTAGACCATTATGGACACTGACATTAACCCAATTCATTTTCAAATCCTCCAGGGATACAGACATCAATTTCTTTGCTGCCCTAGACCACCAGGGATACGATAATACAGACTGATTCACTTCCATAGTTCACCAGGGATAACCCTCTTAATGGTCCTACACCACAAAGGGCATAAAAAATCAACTTCTTCATTGCCCAAGACCACCAGAAGTAATGAATTGAATCCCCTTTACTTGCCTAGACTAGTAGAGATACTTATATTAACACAAGATCACGAGGGATAGGCCCTCCCTAGACCACCAGGGATACTGATATGGGTCCATTCAGTTTCCTAGACCACCAGGGATACTGATATAGATCCCTTCACTTTTCTAGACCACCAGGGATACTGATATAGATCCCTTCACTTTTCTAGACCACCAGGGATACTGATATAGATCCCTTCACTTTTCTAGACCACCAGGGATACTGATATAGATCCCTTCACTTTTCTAGACCACCAGGGATACTGCTATAGATCCCTTCACTTTTCTAGACCACCAGGGATACTGATATAGATCCCTTCACTTTTCTAGACCACCAGGGATACTGATATAGATCCCTTCACTTTTCTAGACCACCAGGGATACTGATATAGATCCCTTCACTTTTCTAGACCACTAGGGATACTGATATGGATCCTTTCCCTGTCCTAGACCACCAGGGATACTGATATAGATCCCTTCACTTTTCTAGACCACTAGGGATACTGATATGGATCATTTCCCTGTCCTAGACCACCAGGGATACTGATATGGATCCTTACACTTTCCAAGACCACCAGGGATACGGATATAGATCCCTTCACTTTTCTAGACCACTAGGGATACTGATATGGATCATTTCCCTGTCCTAGACCACCAGGGATACTGATACATATGCCTTCACTTTCATAGACCACCAGGGAAACTGCTAACTTCACTTTTCTAGACCATTAGTGATACTAGACCATTATGGACATTGACATTAACCCAATTCATTTTCTAGTCCTCCAGAGATACAGACATTCAAGAATTCTAGCAATAACTTCCCTAGAATAGATATGGATCCCTGCACTTTCCTAGACCACCAGGGATACTGATATGGAACCCTACATTTTCCTAGACCTCCAGGGATACTGATATGGATCCCTCTACATATTTCTAGACCACCAGGGACACTGAAAGGGATACAGAAATTCATCTCTTTGCTGCCCAAGACCACCAGGGATACGGACATTATCCTCATTCACTTATATAGACGACCAGGGATTACAACATTGACTGTTTCGCTTTTCTAGACCACCAGGGATATTGGCATTTGTTTCTCTAGAGCAGCAGGGGTATTGGTATAAGCTCTTTATACCACCAGGGGCATAGAAATTAACCTCCTCATTGCCTTAGACCATTAAGGCCTTTTACTGGCAGAGACCACCAGGGATGCTGATCTTGACTCCTGGGACTGACATGACCCCCATTACATGTGTAGATTATGAGGGATACGGACACTAAACCTCTGCACTTACCTGTATCCCCGGACACTACGGCACCAAGGCTATGGGGGTCTCCAGGTGACAGCGAAGGACAGTGATATAAAAAACACCTAAAAACTTACATAAGAAAATATAAAGTATAGAAGTTTATTTCAGAATTTTCGGATCACCTGATCACAGGGGGGTATTATAGGGGGATTCCCTGTAACAATGACCTCTCCCGCAGGCTACATGATGAGTGACGTGGCGTCCTGCATGCAGGCCGGGTTTAACCTTGGAGGGAACATCTGTGGCGTTTGGGTCGGCGTTGGGATGACGGATTCCGAATGCGAAAAACTGCTTAATGAGATCGGAGGTAAGAAAATGTGTGAACAGTCATCAAATATGACATCAGAGCGAGAGCTGCGTGACGCTCCATGTATAGGGGCTCAATATGTGTAGCAGAGCTGTATATGAGTCAGTAGGACTGATGTGGGACTACAACTCCCAGCATGCCCTGCCAGGGGCACATTATCTATGGTACATCCTCTTCTGTTGCAGACAAACAATCAAATCGTTACGTGGTGGAGGATTTTGTGGCACTGGTCAGGGGGGGCGCTAGTGAGCACATCGCCGCTCTCGCTTATAAGAATCTTCCAACGCCCAACCTAATGCAGGAATGGGGGGACGCCGTCCTGTACAACCCCGAAATCATCAGCATCAAGGTACAGAGACCTTATACAATGTTACCAGTTCTATTCTATCTTCATTATTATTATTATTATTATTATTATTATATTATTATATTATTATTATTATTATTATTATTATTATTATTTTATTATTATTATATTATTATTATATTGTTATTTTATTATTATTATTATTTTTATGGGACACAGAGTTACCACACACAGTACATAAGGGGCAGATCTTGTCTTCAACACATAAATTAATGCACATGATTGTTGGTATTAAAATCTGAATGAAAAATTTTCAGGCGGTATTATGTATTGTCCCTGGAGAGATGTGTAATCAGACCTTTGTGTATGTTGTTAGTAGCAGCAGGGCCGGATTAAGGTTGGTGGGGGCCCCTGGGCGCAAAATCTGGTGGAGGCCCCATTGAATGCAGCGTGCATAAACGTCCTCCTGCTTCCTTTCCACTATCCCAGCAGTAACACAGCTACATACAGCCGCCTCGCCCCCACTAACACAGCTACATACAGCTGCCTCACCCAGAGTAACACAGCTACATACAGCTGCCTCACCCCCAGTAACACAGCTACATACAGCCGCCTCGCCCCCAGTAACACAGCTACATACAGCCACCTCACCCCCAGTAACACAGCTACATACAGCCGCCTCACCCCCAGTAACACAGCTACATACAGCCGCCTCACCCCCAGTAACACAGCTACATACAGCCGCCTCACCCCCAGTAACACAGCTACTTACAGCCGTCTCATCCCCAGTATCACTGCTACATACAGCCACCTCATCCCCAGTAACACAGCTACATACAGCCACCTCGCCCCCAGTAACACCGCTACATACAGCCGCCTCGCCCCCAG
The DNA here is from genome assembly GCF_040894005.1 of Engystomops pustulosus. Taxonomy (NCBI): domain Eukaryota; kingdom Metazoa; phylum Chordata; class Amphibia; order Anura; family Leptodactylidae; genus Engystomops; species Engystomops pustulosus. The sequence continues at coordinate 94,026,170 of NC_092420.1, read as the reverse complement.
TAACACCGCTACATACAGCCGCCTCGCCCCCAATAACACCGCTACATACAGCCGCCCTGCCCCCAATAACACCGCTACATACAGCCGCCCTGCCCCCAGTAACACCGCTACATACAGCCGCCTCGCCCCCAATAACACCGCTACATACAGCCGCCTCGCCCCCAATAACACCGCTACATACAGCCGCCCTGCCCCCAGTAACACAGCTACATACAACCGCCTCATCCCCAGTAACACAGCTACATACATGCATCTCCCCCAGCAACACAGCTACATACAGCCGCCTCGCCCCCAGTAACATAGCTACATACAGCCGCCTCCTCCCCAGTAACACAGCTACATACATGCATCTCCCCCAGTAACACAGCTACATACAGCCGCCTGGCCCCCAGTAACACAGCTACAAACAGCCGCCTTATCCCCAGTAACACAGCTACATACAGCCACCTCATCCCCAGTAACACAGCTACATACAGCCGCCTCGCCCCCAGTAACACAGCTACATACAGTCACCTCATCCCCAGTAACACAGCTACATACAGCCGCCTCATCCCCAGTAACACAGCTACATACAGCCGCCTCTCTCCCAGTAACACAGCTACATACAGCCGCCTCATCCCCAGTAACACAGCTACATACAGCCGCCTCGCCCCCAGTAACACAGCTACATACAGTCACCTCATCCCCAGTAACACAGCTACATACAGCCGCCTCCTCCCCAGTAACACAGCTACATACATGCATCTCCCCCAGTAACACAGCTACATACAGCCGCCTGGCCCCCAGTAACACAGCTACAAACAGCCGCCTTATCCCCAGTAACACAGCTACATACAGCCACCTCGCCCCCAGTAACATAGCTACATACAGCCGCCTCCTCCCCAGTAACACAGCTACATACATGCATCTCCCCCAGTAACACAGCTACATACAGCCGCCTCGCCCCCAGTAACACAGCTACAAACAGCCGCCTTATCCCCAGTAACACAGCTACAAACAGCCGCCTCATCCCCAGTAACACCGCTACATACAGCCGCCTCATCCCCAGTAACACCGCTACACACAACCGCCTCATCCCCAGTAACACAGCTACATACAGCCGCCTCCCCCCAGTAACATAGCTACATACAGCCCCCTCACCCCCAGTAACACTTCTACATAAAGCCACCTCATCCCCAGTAACACAGCTACATACAGCCGCCTCATCCCCAGTAACACTTCTACATACAGCCGCCTCACCCCCAGTAACACTTCTACATACAGCCGCCTCATCCCCAGTAACACAGCTACATACAGCCCCCTCATCCCCAGTAACACAACTACATACAGCCGCCTGGCCCCCAGTAACACAGCTACATACAACTGCCTCGCCCCAGTAACACATCTACACACAGCCGCCTCGCCCCCAGTAACACAGCTACATACAGCCGCCTCGCCCCCAGTAACACAGCTACATACAGCCGCCTCGCCCCCAGTAACACAGCTACATACAGCCGCCTCACCCCCAGTAACACAGCTACATACAGCCCCCTCACCCCCAGTAACACAGCTACATACAGCCACCTCATCCCCAGTAACACAGCTACATACAGCCGCCTCGCCCCCAGTAACAAAGCTACATACAGCCGCCTCGCCCCCAGTAACAGAGCTACATACAGCCGCCTCGCCCCCAGTAACAGAGCTACATACAGCCTCCTCGCCCCCAGTAACACAGCTACATACAGCCGCCTCGCCCCCAGTAACACAGCTACATACAGCTGCCTCGCTTCCAGTAACACAGCTACATACAGCCATCTTGTCCCCAATAACACATGTTTATATCCACCTTCACACATTTATGTACCCATATACATTTATACACTAATATGCTATATTCACACTACCGTTGCCCGCCCGTACCGGGCAACGGCAGTGCACGGGAAGAGGAGGAGGAGGAGGTGAGCGCAGCTCACCCCCGCCCCTCTCCATAGGAAGTTATGGCGCACGGCGCCGTACTACGGGTAAAGATAGGACAGGTCCTATCTTTTTCCCGGGTACGGAGCGATACGGTGCCACACGTGTGCTGCACCGTACCGCTCCCGTTGGGCGCCGTGCGCCCATTGCCGTCTATGGAGGACCTATATCGGCCTTATATGCGTCCTCCATATGGTAGTGTGAATGTAGCCATACACAGAGTACAGAGATACACAAACTCATAAAGTATATACACACATACAGTATATATACATCACACATACTGCATACACATTATATACAATAAATGTATATATATTTACACATACAGTATACACTGACCATATATACACATACATGCAGTATAAAAATACCATATACACACATGCTGCATATACATACAGAATATACACACATACAGCAAATACAGACACATTCAGTATATACAGCATTTTCACACACATACGGGAAATACACACACAAATTCATTATACAGAGCATACACATACATACCACATACACAGCATATAAACATAAATCATATATATATATTTAAATGTGCACATATATAGGCTTATACAAATATATGCATGTATAAATACAGTATATACATATATAGACAGTAGATGCATATATACACAGTATACACAGATATAGACAGTAGATTCATATATACACAGTATATACAGATATAGACAGTAGATGCATATATACACATATACACAGTATATACAGTAGATGCATATATATACATATACACAGTATATACAGATATAGACAGCAGATGCATATATACACACATATACACAGTATATACACTGTATATGCATATATACACACAGATAAATACATATGTAATGTATACTTACCCTTTTAGGGTGACCAGTCGTCGTGGGTATTCGGTGGGGTGCTTGTTCGGCGTGCGGGTCAGTTGGCTGCTGGTTCGGAGGGGGGGGGGGTGTACGGACGGGGGGTGGGTCGGAGGACCGCTGCTTGTTCCATGGGGGGGGGGACAGGACGGCTGCTGGTTCGGGAAGGGGGGGGCGCGGCAACGGAGGACGGCGGCTGGTTCCGTCGAGGGGGGTGGGGAGTGGGATGAGTGCAGGACGGCTGTTCGCGCGTGGGTGGGGGGGCGGGGTTGGCTGGGAGCGGAGCGGAGCGGGCGGGGAGCGGAGGAAGGCTGCTCATTTCAGCGGGCGGGCGGGGAGCGGAGGAAGGCTGCTCATTCCAGCGGGTGGGGGGGGCGTGGCCGACGTGAGCACAGGACAGCTGTTTGTTCGGGCGAGTGCTGGAAGCGGAGGACAGCTGCTTGTCCGGGGGAGGGGGGGCTTGTGGAGGACGGCTGCTTGCTCGGGTAGGGGAGGAGGGAGCGCGACCAGGATTGCGAGCGGGCGGGAAGGTCTGGCCATGCAGCAGGTAGGCGGGAACATGTGCCGGGCGGCGGCCATGCAGCGGGGAGGCGGTCAGCGGTGCCGGCGTCTGGCGGACGGCTCAGGGAGGTGGCGGCTGAGGAGTCAAGGCCCGGAGGGGGCGCGATGTGGTGGGGGCCCCCTGGGGGGGCAAGATGGTGGGGGCCCCGGGGCTCTAGCCCCGGGAGCCCCGCCTATAATCCGGCCCTGAGTAGCAGCAGGACTGTGATATATGGATTTATATTCCAGGATTGCTGCTTCTCCAAGTGCACTGGGGGCGTGTCCTCACACTGCTGTGCTCTGTGTTCTCTGCAGCCAGTGTTATGTATTGTCCCTGGAGAGATGTGTAATCAGACCTCACACTGCTGTGCTGTGTGCTCTCTGCAGCCAGTGTTATGTATTGTCCCTGGAGAGATGTGTAATCAGACCTCACACTGCTGTGCTCTGTGCTCTCTGCAGCCAGTGTTATGTATTGTCCCTGGAGAGATGTGTGATCAGACCTCACACTGCTGTGCTCTGTGCTCTATGCAGCTAGTGTTATGTATTGTCCCTGGAGAGATCTGTAATCAGACCTCACACTGCTGTGCTCTGTGCTCTGTGCTGCCAGTGTTATGTATTGTCCCTGGAGAGCTGTGTAATCAGACCTCACACTGCTGTGCTCTGTGCTCTCTGCTGCCAGTGGTATGTATTGTCCCTGGAGAGCTGTGTAATCAGACCTCACACTGCTGTGCTCTGTGCTCTCTGCTGCCAGTGGTATGTATTGTCCCTGGAGAGATGTGTAATCAGACCTTTGTGTATGTTGTTAGCAGCAGCAGGACTGTGATATATGGATTTATGTTCCAGGATTGTAGCTTTTCCAAGTTCACTGAGGATGTGTCCTCACACTGCTGTGCTCTGTGCTTTCTGCAGCCGGTGCTATGTATTGTCCCTGGAGAGATGTGTAATCAGACCTCACACTGCTGTGCTCTGTGCTCTGCAGCCAGTGTTATGTATTGTCCCTGGAGAGATGTGTAATCAGACCTCACACTGCTGTGCTCTGTGCTCTCTGCAGCCAGTGTTATGTATTGCCCCTGGAGAGATGTGTAATCAGACCTCACACTGCTGTGCTCTGTGCTCTCTGCAGCCAGTGTTATGAATTGCCCCTGGAGGGATGTGTAATCAGACCTGTGTGTATGTTGGTAGTAACAGCAGGACTGTCATTAATGGATTTATATTCCAGGATTGTAGCTTCTCCAAGTGCAATGGGGGGCTTGTCCTCACACTGCTGTGTTCTGTGCTCTATGCAGCAAGCGCTATGTATTGTCCATGGAGAGACCTTTGTGTATGTGTTTAATAGCAGCAAGACCTTGATATATGGATTTATATTCATGATTGTAGCTCCTCCAAGTGCACTGGGGGTGTGTCCTAACACTACTGTTATCAGACTTTTGTGTATGTTGTTAGTAGCAGCAGGACTGTCGTCATTATTATTTTTATGTATCAAGAAGTTACCACACATTGGGGCTCATTTACTAAGGGTCCGAATCGCGTTTTTCCGCCGGGTTTCCACAATTTTTCTGATTTTCCCTGAATTGGCCTGGGATTTTGGTGCACGCGATCGGATTGTGGCGCATCGGCGCTGGCTTTCACGCGACAAAAATCGGGGGGCGTGGCCGTTGGAAAACCCGACGTATTCGGAAAAACTGCACTCACATACATCGGGACGAAGGAGGTGAACTCCTGCGGACTTCAGTGCAGCAGCGACACCTAGTGGACATCGGGCGCACAACCTTAGAGAATCCCGGCAGAACCCGAGTCAGCGTCGGAGAATTCGCCGCTGGATCGCAACTGGACCGGGTAAGTAAATCTGCCCCGTAGTATTAGATGGGCAGATCTTCGGGATGACGGTTCTTATGGATTGTAACAAGAAGATCCACCTCTATACGGTGAGAAATTGGGGCACATAGAAATCAAAAAGTTGCATGAAGTAGCGTTCTTTCCTTGAGCCCGCCCCTTTAATAGTGACCTAGTAGTAGGGTCTTCCTCAGGTCTTCCCTTGTGTCCCCCCTCAGGCCAGTCCCTTGTATGAGCTGGTAACAGCCGCAGACTTCATAGGTGCCATCACCTTACAAGATAACCTGAAGCGCGCCCTGGAGGAGTACGAGAGGGAGACCAGCGCCTGCCGCTGCGCCCCCTGCAGGAACAACGGGGTCCCCGTATTTAAAGGTAAAGTCATTTTCATTTGAAGGCTTTATATTAGATAAATATGAAAGATATATGAGGACTTTTCTTCGTGGGAAAACCCCTTTAAGAGTAAGCATAGGGCGGCACGGTGGCTGAGTGAGTAGCACTTCTGCCTTGCAGCGCTGTGGACCTTGGTTCTAATCCCACCCAGGTCAACATCTGGAAAGTGTTTGTATGTTCTCTCAGTGTTTGTGCGGGTTTCCTCTGGGTCCTCCAGTTTCCTCCCACACTCCAAAACATACTGGTAGGTTGATTAAATTGTGAGCCCCATTGGGGACAGGGACTTACCTGGCAGCTCTGTGCAGCGCTGCGTAATCTGTGAGCGCTATATAAATAAAGGAATTATTATTTTTAGGATATGCACCTGTGTCCTGTACTAGAGGGTGACACCAGGGACCCTCCCAGGACATTGCCCCCTGCAGTGGTGGAGCAGGGAGCTGCACCGCACACAGCGACATAGTCCTTCATAGGAGCTGTATACATCACAGGAGACGTGACCTTATGTTAGAAACTGATCATTTTCAGCCCCTTTTCCCCTGATTTGGATTTTTTCTCTTTTTCTCCTTACAGAAAGTCGCTGTGAATGTGTTTGTCCTTTAGGGTTCAGAGGTTCGGCTTGTGAAATCTCGGCAAGGCCAGGTAAATAGCAGGATTAGTCCATTCGCTGAAGTCTGTTTGTCCTGTATTGTCCTTAATAGGGGGGGGTCAGAGGGTCTACCGGTGAAATCCATGACACTAGAGCGCCCCCTGCGGATGGAGCATCACAATAGCAATGACATGGAGTATGGGAATTGTTATTGGAATCTTCCTTCACAGGGGAAAAGCTATTGGGGTGCAATGGTGGGGTATTACCCAGTCCCCCAAGACACCAGAACAATGAATAGGGGAGGAAACCAACATATAATTCCCCCATGATTGCAGAAATAAGGTCCTATAATACTACCATATATAATAATATACCATACACAATGGGGCACATTTACTAAGAGCAGTGCAGTGTGTACTATGTGTAGTGTCCTGTGCAGTGTGTACTATGTGCCGTGTGTACTATGTGCCGTGTGTACTATGTGCCGTGTGTACTATGTGCAGTGTGTATTATGTGTTGTGTGCACTATGTGTATTGTGTTCTATGTGCAGTGTGTGCTATGTGCAGTGTGTACTATGTGCCGTGTGTACTATGTGCAGTGTGTACTATGTGCAGGGGGTGTACTATGTGCAGTGTGTACTATGTGCAGTGTGTACTATGTGCAGTGTGTACTATGTGTAGTGTCCTGTGCAGTGTGTACTATGTGCAGTGTGTACTATGTGCAGGGGGTGTACTATGTGCAGTGTGTACTATGTGTAGTGTGTACTATGTGCCGTGTGTACTATGTGCCGTGTGTACTATGTGCCGTGTGTACTATGTGTAGTGTCCTGTGCAGTGTGTACTATGTGCCGTGTGTACTATGTGCAGTGTGTACTATGTGTAGTGTCCTGTGCAGTGTGTACTATGTGCCGTGTGTACTATGTGCCGTGTGTACTATGTGCAGTGTGTATTATGTGTTGTGTGCACTATGTGTATTGTGTTCTATGTGCAGTGTGTACTATGTGCAGTGTCCTGTGTAGTGTGTACTATGTGTAGTGTCCTGTGCAGTGTGTACTACAGGTTAACTGCTGGGATCGGTTCCAGCACCGGCCCCAGGAGTACCAGTCGGGTGTTTGCTGTGTTATGCAGCTGACACCCGCTGTGTACGGAGAGAGCTCAGCCCGTGTAGAGCATCGTCTCCATTCACCGCTGCTATTCAGGGGCTACACTGCACTGATGAGAGGCAAACAAGCTGAAGCAATGCTGTCTGTATATGGGGGATAGGTAAATTTGCATATGTTTTTACCAGTATTAACGCTGCATAGGCTGCTGTGTCATCCAATGATCCTTGGGACCCCAATCAGCTGCTCCTGATGGTGAATCTTCTTGCTCCATTTTACTTTACACTGATTCTTATTTCTCTATTTTCAGCTCCCATAATAGACGGAGGGTGGAGTTGCTGGTCGAGCTGGACCCCGTGCTCAGGAAGAGTCCAATCAAGGCAGCGCCAATGTAACAACCCGTCCCCAGATAGAGGTGGGCAGCCGTGTGAGGGAGCGCCCAGCGATACCAGAAGCTGCTAACTGGGTCTATGGGGTCATTGTATCCGTGTCCTATTCTTGTAGCCCAACTATAGACGCTCAGTAAAAATACAATTCTGCTTAGTCCTCGAATAATCTGTCTACTACACTGAGGAAGAAATAAAAAAATATTATAATAATAATTCTTTATTTATATAGCGCACACAGATTACACAGCGCATGACAAATCAGTCCCTATCCACATGGGGCTCACAATCTAATCAACCTACCAGTATGATTTGGAGTGTGGGAGGAAACCCACAGAGAACATACAAACTCCTTGCAGATGTTGACCTGGGTGGGACTCAAACCCAGGACTCCAGCGCTGCAAGGAAGAAATGCTACCCACTCAGCCACCATGCCGCCTTAAATTTCTGTGGTATCCGGAGTTTTCACCTGATTCTAGCAGCCCTAGTTATGAGATGTTGACACATTGGGGCACATTTACTTACCCGGTCCATTCGCGTTCCAGCGGCGGCTTCTCTTATGAGCGTTCGGGTCTTCCGACGATTCATGAAGGTCTTACGCCCGATGTCCACCAGGTGTCGCTGCTGCGCCGAGGTCTGCCGAGGTGCCCCGGAGTTCATCGTCTTCATCGTGGTGCATGTGAGTATGGCCCGTGCGAGCAATTTTTTTTTTTTTTAATGCGGCGGTTTTTCTGAATCCGTCGGGTTACCGTTCGGCCACGCCCCCGATTTTTCGTCGCGTGCATGCCAGCGGCGATGCGCCACAAACCGATCGCGTGCGCCAAAATCCTGGGGCAATTCAGGGAAAATCTGTGCAAATCGCAAATATTCAGGTAACGCGAGGGAAAACGCGAATCCCAATGGGGCTCATTTACTAAGGGTCGCAGATCGCGCTTACGTCAGACTGTACACCTTTTTCGGGGATTGCACGGCTTGCACAGGTATTAAACTAGTGTCTGAGGATTTTGGGGCACACAATGCTTTTTTGGCATAGCTGCGCTGCTTCCATGCGGCACACATTGAGTGCGCGATCTTAGTGAATCGCGGCACAGGGCATTATACACGGAACTCCTCCGGACGGGCAAGTGACAAGGGGCTTTATTTACTAAGGTGCCGCAGACTGTTCATGGTATTCGGCATTTGTGCCACTGGGACAGGTATTTAGAAGGGGATTGTGTTGCAAGTGATCGGCGCCAGCTTTTATGCGACAGAAATGGGGGGGGGGGGGGGGGGGCGGCCGTCAGACGATTCGACTGATTCGGACTGAGCACGGAATTTAAGATTAAAATTGTGTCGCAACCAATTCACTTACATGCACCGGGAAGAAGAAGGTGAACTCCGGGTACCTGAGCGGGGAAGCGACACATGCAGGATATCGGGCGCACGATCTTAGTGACTCCCCACACAGCGCATTATACACGGACAATGCACTTACATGCACCAGGAAGAAGAAGGTGAACTCCAGGGACCTGAGCGGGGAAGCGACACATGCAGGATATCGGGTGCAGGATCTTAGTGACTCCCCGCACAGCGCATTATACACGGACAATGCACTTACATGCACCAGGAAGAAGAAGGTGAACTCCGGGGACCTGAGTGGGGAAGTGACACATGCAGGATATCGGGTGCCGATCTTAGTGACTCCCCGCACAGCACATTATACACGGACAATGCACTTACATGCACCAGGAAGAAGAAGGTGAACTCCGGGGACCTGAGCGGGGAGGCGACACATGCAGGATATCGGGCGCATGATCTTAGTGACTCCCCGCACAGCACATTATACACGGACAATGCACTTACATGCACCAGGAAGAAGAAGGTGAACTCTGGAGACCTGAGTGGGGAAGTGACACATGCAGGATATCGGGTGCTGGATCTTAGTGACTCCCCGCACAGCGCATTATACACGGACAATGCACTTACATGCACCAGGAAGAAGGAGGTGAACTCCGGGGACCTGAGCAGGGAAGCTACACATGCAGGATATCGGGCGCACGATCTTAGTGACTCCCCGCACAGCGCATTATACTCGGACAATGCACTTACATGCACCAGGAAGAAGAAGGTGAACTCCGGGGACCTGAGCGGGGAAGCGACACATGCAGGATATCGGGCGCACGATCTTAGTGACTCCCCGCACAGCACATTATACACGGACAATGCACTTACATGCACCAGGAAGAAGAAGGTGAACTCCGGGGACCTGAACGGGGAAGCGACACATGCAGGATATCGGGCGCACGATCTTAGTGACTCCCTGCACAGCGCATTATACACGGACAATGCACTTACATGCACCAGGAAGAAGAAGGTGGACTCCTGGGACCTGAGCGGGGAAGCGACACATGCAGGATATCGGGTACATGATCTTAGTGACTCCCCGCACAGCGCATTATACACGGACAATGCACTTACATGCACCAGGAAGAAGAAGGTGAACTCCGGGGACCTGAGCAGGGAAGCGACACATGCAGGATATCGGGTACATGATCTTAGTGACTCCCCGCACAGCGCATTATACACGGACAATGCACTTACATGCACCAGGAAGAAGAAGGTGAACTCCGGGGACCTGAGCGGGGAAGCGACACATGCAGGATATCGGGCTCAGGATCTTAGTGACTCCCCACACAGCGCATTATACACGGACAATGCACTTACATGCACCAGGAAGAAGAAGGTGAACTCCGGGGACCTGAGCGGGGAGGCGACACATGCAGGATATCGGGCGCATGATCTTAGTGACTCCCCGCACAGCACATTATACACGGACAATGCACTTACATGCACCAGGAAGAAGAAGGTGAACTCCGGGGACCTGAGCGGGGAAGTTACACATGCAGGATATCGGGTGCACGATCTTAGTGACTCCCCGCACAGCGCATTATACTCGGACAATGCACTTACATGCACCAGGAAGAAGAAGGTGAACTCCGGGGACCTGAGCGGGGAAGCGACACATGCAGGATATCGGGCGCACGATCTTAGTGAATCGCGGCACAGCGCATTATACACGGACAATGCACTTACATGCACCAGGAAGAAAAAGGTGAACTCCGGGGACCTGAGCGGGGAAGTGACACATGCAGGATATCGGGCGCACGATCTTAGTGACTCCCCGCACAGCGCATTATACACGGACAATGCACTTACATGCACCAGGAAGAAGAAGGTGAACTCCGGGGACCTGAGCGGGGAAGTTACACATGCAGGATATCGGGCGCACGATCTTAGTGACTACCCGCACAGCGCATTATACTCGGACAATGCACTTACATGCACCAGGAAGAAGAAGGTGAACTCCGGGGACCTGAGCGGGGAAGCGACACATGCAGGATATCGGGCGCACGATCTTAGTGAATCGCGGCACAGCGCATTATACACGGACAATGCACTTACATGCACCAGGAAGAAGAAGGTGAACTCCGGGGACCTGAGCGGGGGAAGTGACACATGCAGGATATCGGGCGCACGATCTTAGTGACTCCCCGCACAGCGCATTATACACGGACAATGCACTTACATGCACCAGGAAGAAGAAGGTGAACTCCGGGGACCTGAGCAGGGAAGCGACACATGCAGGATATCGGGCGCATGATCTTAGTGACTCCCCGCACAGCACATTATACACGGACAATGCACTTACATGCACCAGGAAGAAGAAGGTGAACTCCAGGGACCTGAGCAGGGAAGCGACACATGCAGGATATCGGGCGCATGATCTTAGTGACTCCCCGCACAGCACATTATACACGGACAATGCACTTACATGCACCAGGAAGAAGAAGGTGAACTCCAGGGACCTGAGCAGGGAAGCGACACATGCAGGATATCGGGCGCATGATCTTAGTGACTCCCCGCACAGCACATTATACACGGACAATGCACTTACATGCACCAGGAAGAAGAAGGTGAACTCCGGGGACCTGAGTGGAGAAGCGGCACATGCAGGATATCGGACCCACGATCTTAGTGACTCCCCGCACAGCACATTATACACGGACAATGCACTTACATGCACCAGGAAGAAGAAGGTGAACTCCGGGGACCTGAATGGAGAAGCGGCACATGCAGGATATCGGACCCACGATCTTAGTGACTCCCCGCACAGCGCATTATACACGGACAATGCACTTACATGCACCAGGAAGAAGGAGGTGAACTCTGGGGACCTGAGCGGGGAAGCGGCACATGCAGGATATCAGGCGCAGGATCTTAGTGACTCCCGGCACAGCGCATTATACACGGACAATGCACTTACATGCACCAGGAAGAAGGAGGTGAACTCCGGGGACCTGAGCAGGGAAGCTACACATGCAGGATATCGGGTGCACGATCTTAGTGACTTCCCGCACAGCACATTATACACGGACAATGCACTTACATGCACCAGGAAGAAGAAGGTGAACTCTGGAGACCTGAGTGGGGAAGTTACACATGCAGGATATCGGGCGCAGGATCGTAGTGACTCCCCGCACAGCGCATTATGCACGGACAATGCACTTACATGCACCAGGAAGAAGAAGGTGAACTCCGGGGACCTGAGCGGGGAAGAGACACATGCAGGATATCAGGCGCAGGATCTTAGTGAATCGCGGCACAGCACATTATACATGGACAATTCACTTTCAGGAACTACTCCGGACGGGTAAGTAAATGTGCCCCAATGAGTTACTTGTTCTTATGGCTCTTGTGGTTCTGATGGCTGATTACTTTTGGATCATCCAAATACACCTCATCACAGGAAAATCGGCGAATCTAAGGTTTCAGTGACCTGATGGAAAATCTCTACAGCCACAAAATATCGTATTTCATTAATTTTCAACATTTCTTTGGCACAATATTGAGTGACCATTAGTTTGACCGGTGAATACTTCGTAAGGTGGAAGTTTATGTTCACCGATCAGTTGTTCAGTTGTTGCCTTTGAACCCAAAAAGAACAAGTTCTAAACTGATCACTGATGAGTGAAAAAGCCCATTAAAAAGAAAGGATCAGTAATGTATCAGTGACAATCACTGCGGCCAGGAAGAGAAAACCAATCTCTACGTGTCCATCAGCCAAAATGGGTTCCGTCAAAAATCACTGATGTAAAAAAATGCCAATGTGAAACCAGCCTTCTCTACATTCACACTGCTGTATGGGGACATATATAATGGGCGCACGGCGACTTACAGGAGCGGTACAGTGCAGTACACATGCGGCACCGTACCTTTCCGTAGTCAGGAGAAAGATAGGACACGTCCTATCTTTCCCCGGAATACAGCACCGTGCCCCTTGTTTCTCTATGGAGAGGGGCGGGGGTGAGCAGCAGTCATCCCCTTCTCCTCTTCCCTGTGCCGATGTGTGCCCGCCGTGCTACGGTACAGCAGGCACATGTTAGTGTGAATTTAGCCTTAGGCTGCATACTGCCAGAGGGGAGAGGAAGCTGCAGAGGTGATACACATTATTGGGCAGATTTACTTACCCGGTCCATTCGCGATCCAGCAGCTCATTCTCTGCGCTGGATTCGGGTCCGGCCGGGATTTATTAAGGTAGTTCCTCCACCGTCCACCAGGTGGCGCTGCTGCGCTGAAAAGCATCGGAACACGCTGGAGTTCACCGGCTCGGGCTGAGTGAAGGTAAGTGCAAGCTCTGCGACAGATATTTTATTTTAAATGCGGCGGTTTTTCCGAATCCGACGGGTTTTCGTTCGGCCGCGCCCCCCCCCCCCCGATTTCCGTCGCTTGCATGCCAGCGCCGATGCGCCACAATCTGATCGCGTGCGCCAAAATCCCGTGGCAATACAGGGAAAATCTGCAAAAATCTGAAATATTCTGGTAACACGTCGGGAAAACGCGAATCGGGCCCTTACTAAATGACCCTCTATATGTGTAATGCAATCTATATAAAACAAGAAGGAGCAATCTGCAGCTGCATTTTTCTTGCTGTGAGGCTGCACGCTGTGAGAGGGGAGAGGGAGCTGCAGAAGTGATACATCTGATCATTAGTGTAATCCTGTTATTATAAAACAAGGAGAACGGGGTGCAGCTGCATTTTCCTCTCTGTGTGGCTGCATCCTGCTAGAGGGGAGAGGGAGCTGCAGAGGAGATATATCTGATTAGTGTAATTCAGTTATCAGGGAGGGGGCTGAGGTTGCATTTTCCTCTCTGTGTGGCTGCATCCTGCTAGAGGGAAGAGGGAGCTGTAGAGGAAATACATCTGATTAGTGTAATTTTGTTAACATAAAACAAGGAGGAGGCGGTGCAGCTGCACTTATTCCCTCTCTGTGGTTGCATTGCTGCGAGAGGGGAGAGGGAGCTACAGAGAGAAGATATCGGATTGTCTCAAAGCACAGCTGACATATTATAGAGTTATAGGGTTGATATCATGTATCTGAGTTTTTAAACTTATTTTGATGTTTGTGTCCATTTTATTGTTTCACAAAGAGAAGTGGAATAAATGTATTAGTCTGGATGTGATCCATTATATCCACTGATCTCTCCATATACACATCAGTCACAGACACAATGACAGGACAAGGTGACAGTCTCTTTAATGTCTGGTGTACAAATAACTAAGAATCAGCACATTGTCACAGCGAAGCTCTAAATATCAATCAGCTTTATTAACACGACTCAGAATGGACGTTCTTCCCCAAGCACCGCGTGCCCCCGTTCCTGGGCGCAGGATTGTTACAGGATCTTGTCCTCTTTCTACTTCCAGATTGGCAGGAGGACCACGAAGACCAGCAGCTCCAGCCGCCTCTAGCCGGGGCATCTGTTATAGATGATTGCAAAAAGTGATTGGAACTAAAAAATGATGATTACATCCAATATACTTCCCCGATCCTGAGTTACATCCAGTATTATACCCCAGAGCTGCACTCACTATTCTGCTGCTGGTGCAGTCACTGTGTACATACATGACATTACTTATCCTGTACTGATCCTGAGTTACATCCTGTATTATACCCCAGAGCTGCACTCACTATTCTGCTGCTGGTGCAGTCACTGTGTACATACATGACATTACTTATCCTGTACTGATCCCGAGTTACATTCTGTAGTATACTCCAGAGCTGCACTCACTATTCTGCTGCTGGTGCAGTCACTGTGTACATACATGACATTACTTATCCTGTACTGATCCTGAGTTACATCCTGTATTATACTCCAGAGCTGCACTCACTATTCTGCTGCTGGTGCAGTCACTGTGTACATACATGACATTGCTTATCCTGTACTGATCCTGAGTTACATCCAGTATTATACTCCAGAGCTGCACTCACTATTCTGCTGCTGGTGCAGTCACTGTGTACATACATGACATTACTTATCCTGTACTGATCCTGAGTTACATCCTGTATTATACTCCAGAGCTGCACTCACTATTCTGCTGCTGGTGCAGTCACTGTGTACATACATGACATTACTTATCCTGTACTGATCCTGAGTTACATCCTGTATTATACCCCAGAGCTGCACTCACTATTCTGCTGCTGGTGCAGTCACTGTGTATATACATGACATTACTTATCCTGTACTGATCCTGAGTTACATCCTGTATTGTACCCCAGAGCTGCACTCACTATTCTGCTGGTGGTGCAGTCACTGTGTACATACATGACATTACTTATCCTGTACTGATCCTGAGTTACATCCAGTATTATACCCCAGAGCTGCACTCACTATTCTGCTGGTGAAAGCTCAGTGCCACAGAAAACCATACATATGAGGTTGAAGTTTTATAATCTTGTTACTTTCTATTAAATGAAATTGTTGTGTTGTAATGAGGACTCTGTGCAGACACTGGACAGGAAGGGGTTACTGGGATCTCCAGCTCTGGAGTCGGCAGAATTGTAAAAGCAGATGAACAATTTGTTCACATCCGTTTTCGTAAATTTACGGATCGTCTCCAAAAAGATACGAGTGACAAGAGGATGAGGGGCCACAGCGAGGACACAATCACAGACCCCAGTACTTACCTGGTCGTAAAGTCTTCTCACATGAGGGACCCTCATAGCCGGAAGGACACAGACATTTACACACATCATCAGTTAATACGGCGTCTCCATTGTTATGGCAGGGACCACAGCGACAGGAGTTAAACTCGCCCAGGAATTCCTCATACGCCCTCCGCAGGTTCTGCCTCTTGGTTTCAATCCCAGGCAAATCTGTCAACTGCAAACCCTCATGTAGAGGCAGGAGCTGCAACCACACAGCAGAGGATCAGCATTGTACAAAATGTCAGGAAAAAAATGTATTGCATGAAGAAGTACTCATTACTTATCCTGTACTGATGCTGAATTATACCCCAGAGCTGCATTCACTATTCTGCTGCTGGTGCAGTCACTGTGTACATACATGACATTACTTATCCTGTACTGATCCTGAGTTACATCCTGTATTATACTCCAGAGCTGCACTCACTATTCTGCTGCTGGTGCAGTCACTGTGTACATACATGACATTACTTATTCTGTACTGATCCTGAGTTACATCCTGTATTATACCCCAGAGCTGCACTCACTATTCTGCTGGTGCAGTCACTGTGTACATGCATGACATTACTTATCCTGTACTGATCCTGAGTTACATCCTGTATTATACCCCAGAGCTGCACTCACTATTCTGCTGCTGGTGCAGTCACTGTGTACATACTTGACATTACTTATCCTGTACTGATCCTGAGTTACATCCTGTATTTTACTGCAGAGCTGCACTCACTATTCTGCTGCTGGTGCAGTCACTGTGTACATACATGACATTACTTATCCTGTACTGATCCTGAGTTACATCCTGGATTATACCCCAGAGCTGCACTCACTATTCTGCTGCTGGTGCAGTCACTGTGTACATACATGACATTATTTATCCTGTACTGATCCTGAGTTACATCCTGTATTATACCCCAGAGCTGCACTCACTATTCTGCTGCTGGTGCAGTCACTGTGTACATACATGACATTACTTATCCTGTACTGATCCTGAGTTACATCCTGTATTATACTCCAGAGCTGCACTCACTATTCTGCTGCTGGTGCAGTCACTGTGTACATACATGACATTACTTATCCTGTATTGATCCTGAGTTACATCCTGTATTATACCCCAGAGCTGCACTCACTATTCTGCTGCTGGTGCAGTCACTGTGTACATACATGACATTACTTATCCTGTACTGATCCTGAGTTACATCCTGTATTATACACCAGAGCTGCACTCACTATTCTGCTGCTGGTGCAGTCACTGTGTACATACATGACATTACTTATCCTGTACTGATCCTGAGTTACATCCTGTATTATACTCCAGAGCTGCACTCACTATTCTGCTGCTGGTGCAGTCACTGTGTACATACATGACATTACTTATCCTGTACTGATCCTGAGTTACATCCTGTATTATACTCCAGAGCTGCACTCACTATTCTGCTATGTCATCCTACCTCATAGTCAATGACAGCTGGACTGTATTTCAGAGCTCTTCCCCATAGTCGGTAGTTTCTGCCGCTCAGTAGGCTGGTGAGTCTGGCGACTGACGCTGAGTCTCCTCCTTTCACCCGAGTGATTATGTCCCGTATTAATCTGTCACTTGTATTATTGTCTTTTGAACAAAGGAAAATAATTTTTGGTTTGAATGTAAAAATTGTTACATTATTTCAAATTTTGAATATACATCATATTGTTTTTACCGCGAAATCTTTCTTCCATCTTATCACAGAATTTGCCTTTCACTTTTACTGACGCATCAATCTCCTCGTCGCCGGTGTCGATCGGTAATCCAATATGGCCGCCAAAACACTCCGTGAGCATGTTATATGTAATTTCTGCAAAAGAGTGAGTGGAGCTGATAACGGGCTGTACATCAGTGATCACATAGCGAGGATCCCCAGGTTATATCATACTGTACCTGCTGGAAAAGACGCGTGACCTCTGACCCCAGACAAGGTGATCCCTAACCAATCCCTAACCACATATAATAATATCCCCAGCTCCGTATACCAGCATACACAAGACTTCTCCCTGCTTTACCTTCACTCTTCATGGCCTCTTTATCTACCACGAGAACACTCTCCAATCTGCCGCCCAAGGTGCCGGCGGTGACATAGTGGGTGCCGTAATCACTGATGAATTTGGAGTAGAGACCATAATTATAGTTATCAGGAAGCTCCATCAGAGCCATCAGCGCGTCCTCATCCAAGGCCAGGGAATTCCTCCGCATCCGGAAACGCGACGTCTGAATTATAGTAACGAACCGGAGAAACTGCAGATTCTGAAAGAGAAATTAGAGAAAGATAGATAGATAGATAGATAGATAGGAGATAGATAGATAGATAGATAGATAGATAGATAGGAGATAGGAGATAGATAGATAGGAGATAGATAGATAGATAGATAGATAGATAGATAGATAGATAGATAGATAGATAGATAGATAGGAGATAGATAGATAGATAGGAGATAGATAGATAGATAGATAGATAGATAGATAGATAGATAGATAGATAGGAGATAGATAGATAGATAGATAGATAGATATGAGATAGATAGATAGATAGATAGATAGATAGGAGATAGATAGATAGATAGATAGATAGATAGATAGATAGATAGATAGATATGAGATAGATAGATAGATAGATAGATAGATAGGAGATAGATAGATAGATAGATAGATAGATAGATAGATAGATAGGAGATAGATAGATAGAGAGATAGATAGATAAATAGATAGATAGATAGATAGATAGGAGATAGATAGATAGATAGATAGATAGATAGATAGATATGAGATAGATAGATAGATAGATAGATAGATAGATAGATAGGAGATAGATAGATAGATAGATAGATAGGAGATAGATAGATAGATATGAGATAGATAGATAGATAGATAGATAGGAGATAGATAGATAGATAGATAGATAGATAGATAGATAGATAGATATGAGATAGATAGATAGATAGATAGATAGGAGATAGATAGATAGATAGATAGATAGGGGATAGATAGATAGATAGATAGATAGATAGATAGATAGATAGATAGATAGATAGGAGATAGATAGATAGATAGATAGATAGATAGATAGGAGATAGATAGATAGATAGATAGATAGGGGATAGATAGATAGATAGATAGATAGATAGATAGGAGATAGATAGATAGGAGATAGATAGATAGATAGATAGATAGGAGATAGATAGATAGGAGATAGATAGGAGATAGATAGGAGATAGATAGGAGATAGATAGATAGATAGATAGATAGGAGATAGATAGATAGATAGATAGATAGATAGATAGATAGGAGATAGATAGATAGATAGATAGATAGGAGATACATAGATAGATAGATAGATAGATAGGAGATAGATAGATAGATAGATAGATAGATAGATAGATAATAGATAGATAGATAGATAATAGATAGATAGATAGATAGATAATAGATAGATAGGAGATAGATAGATAGATAGATAGATAGGAGATAGATAGAAAGATAGATAGATAGATAGGAGATAGATAGGAGATAGATAGATAGATAGATAGAAGATAGATAGATAGATAGATAGATAGATAGATAGATAGATAGATAGATAGATAGATAGATAGGAGATAGATAGATAGGAGATAGATAGGAGATAGATAGATAGATAGATAGATAGGAGATAGATAGATAGATAGATAGATAGATAGATAGATAGATAGGAGATAGATAGGAGATAGATAGATAGGAGATAGATAGGAGATAGATAGATAAATGACAGATAGATAGATAGATAGATAGATAGATAGATAGATAGGAGATAGATAGATAGATAGGAGATAGATAGATAGATAGATAGATAGATAGGAGATAGATAGGAGATAGATAGATAGGAGATAGATAGATAGGAGATAGATAGATAGATAGATAGATAGGAGATAGATAGATAGAGAGATAGATAGATAGATAGATAGATAGATAGATAGATAGGAGATAGATAGATAGATAGATAGATAGGAGATAGATAGATAGATAGATAGATAGATAGATAGATAGGAGATAGATAGATAGATAGATAGATAGGGGATAGATAGATAGATAGATAGATAGATAGATAGATAGATAGGAGATAGATAGGAGATAGATAGATAGATAGATAGATAGATAGATAGATAGATAGATAGATAGGAGATAGATAGATAGATAGGAGATAGATAGGAGATAGATAGGAGATAGATAGATAGATAGATAGATAGATAGATAGATAGATAGATAGATAGATAGGAGATAGATAGATAGGAGATAGATAGGAGATAGATAGATAGATAGATAGATAGATAGATAGGAGATAGATAGATAGATAGATAGATAGATAGATAGGAGATAGATAGATAGATAGGAGATAGATAGATAGATAGATAGATAGATAGATAGATAGATAGATAGATAGGAGATAGATAGGAGATAGATAGATAGGAGATAGATAGATAGGAGATAGATAGATAGATAGGAGATAGATAGATAGATAGAGAGATAGATAGATAGATAGATAGATAGATAGATAGATAGATAGATAGATAGGAGATAGATAGATAGATAGATAGATAGGGGATAGATAGATAGATAGATAGATAGATAGGAGATAGATAGATAGATAGATAGATAGATAGATAGATAGGAGATAGATAGATAGATAGATAGGGGATAGATAGATAGATAGATAGATAGATAGATAGATAGATAGGAGATAGATAGATAGGAGATAGATAGATAGATAGATAGATAGATAGATAGATAGATAGGAGATAGATAGATAGATAGGAGATAGATAGGAGATAGATAGGAGATAGATAGGAGATAGATAGATAGATAGATAGATAGATAGATAGATAGATAGATAGGAGATAGATAGATAGATAGATAGATAGATAGGAGATAGATAGATAGATAGATAGATAGATAGATAGATAGATAGGAGATAGATAGATAGATAGATAGGAGATAGATAGATAGATAGATAGATAGATAGATAGATAGGAGATAGATAGGAGATAGATAGATAGATAGATAGATAGGAGATAGATAGATAGGAGATAGATAGGAGATAGATAGATAGATAGATAGATAGATAGATAGATAGATAGGAGATAGATAGATAGATAGATAGATAGATAGATAGGAGATAGATAGGAGATAGATAGATAGATAGATAGATAGATAGATAGATAGATAGATAGATAGGAGATAGATAGATAAATGACAGATTGATAGATAGATAGATAGGAGATAGATAGATAGATAGGAGATAGATAGATAGATAGATAGATAGGAGATAGATAGGAGATAGATAGATAGGAGATAGATAGATAGATAGATAGGAGATAGATAGATAGAGAGATAGATAGATAGATAGATAGATAGATAGATAGGAGATAGATAGATAGATAGATAGATAGGAGATAGATAGATAGATAGATAGATAGATAGATAGGAGATAGATAGATAGATAGATAGATAGGAGATAGATAGATAGATTGATAGATTTTACCTTCTCTGTATATGATGAGATATTTTTTAGGAACGCGCTGCTTTCGTCCAAATTAAATCCCACCTCCACCCCTGCCGGAGTCTCAGGGACCTTGACGGTCAGGGTGTAGCCGAAACCAAAGGAGTTTTCCCTTCGAACGGCGTTAAGTAAATCCTTGGAGTTTTCGTACAGCTCAGCCGCCATCCTGGTGTCCGCCCGAGCCTGGAGAAGAGAAAACGTCCGCCATGAAAGAAACGTCTATGGAAGGTCTGAGGAAGCGGCAGAAGTTACTAGTAACAGACAGGGGAAGGATCAGCCACCAATTCCATAAGTTCTCCCGCATAATAAGATGAGAGGCCGGTAAGGATACACGGCCCCATTCATTCCCTCATGTACACGGATCGGTGGTCCTGGTCCCCTCCGCATGATGCTGCCCCCCAGGCTGCACAGTAGTTGTGCTTCGGTGTTTCATCTGACCAAACGGCATTCTCCAAATATTATTCTGGAACATTCAAAGGTTCTCTAGCAAATCCAGATGGACCGGATATGTCCTGGATAAGCAGGGACAGGGATTTCTGGAGCTATTACTACAGGTAATGAGGGGAGGACAGAGGAGCCATTACTACAGGTAATGAGAGGAGGACAGTGAAGCCATTACTACAGGTAATGAGAGGAGGACACAGGAGCCATTACTACAGGTAATGAGAGGAGGACACAGGAGCCATTACTACAGGTAATGAGAGGAGGACACAGGAGCCATTACTACAGGTAATGAGAGGAGGACAGAGGAGCCATTACTACAGGTAATGAAAGGAGGACAGAGGAGCCATTACTACAGGTAATGAGAGGAGGACACAGGAGCCATTACTACAGGTAATGAGAGGAGGACAGAGGAGCCATTACTACAGGTAATGAGGGGAGGACAGAGGAGCCATTACTACAGGTAATGAGAGGAGGACACAGGAGCCATTACTACAGGTAATGAGGGGAGGACACAGGAGCCATTACTACAGGTAATGAGGGGAGGACAGAGGAGCCATTACTACAGGTAATGAGAGGAGGACACAGGAGCCATTACTACAGGTAATGAGGGGAGGACAGAGGAGCCATTACTACAGGTAATGAGAGGAGGACAGAGGAGCCATTACTACAGGTAATGAGAGGAGGACACAGGAGCCATTACTACAGGTAATGAGGGGAGGACAGAGGAGCCATTACTACAGGTAATGAGGGGAGGACACAGGAGCCATTACTACAGGTAATGAGAGGAGGACACAGGAGCCATTACTACAGGTAATGAGAGGAGGACACAGGAGCCATTACTACAGGTAATGAGAGGAGGACACAGGAGCCATTACTACAGGTAATGAGAGGAGGACACAGGAGCCATTACTACAGGTAATGAGAGGAGGACATAGGAGCCATTACTACAGGTAATGAGAGGAGGACAGAGGAGCCATTACTACAGGTAATGAGGGGAGGACACAGGAGCCATTACTACAGGTAATGAGAGGAGGACAGAGGAGCCATTACTACAGGTAATGAGGGGAGGACACAGGAGCCATTACTACAGGTAATGAGTGGAGGACAGAGGAGCCATTACTACAGGTAATGAGTGGAGGACAGAGGAGCCATTACTACAGGTAATGAGAGGAGGACACAGGAGCCATTACTACAGGTAATGAGGGGAGGACAGAGGAGCCATTACTACAGGTAATGAGTGGAGGACAGAGGAGCCATTACTACAGGTAATGAGAGGAGGACACAGGAGCCATTACTACAGGTAATGAGAGGAGGACAGAGGAGCCATTACTACAGGTAATGAGAGGAGGACACAGGAGCCATTACTACAGGTAATGAGGGGAGGACAGAGGAGCCATTACTACAGGTAATGAGTGGAGGACAGAGGAGCCATTACTACAGGTAATGAGAGGAGGACACAGGAGCCATTACTACAGGTAATGAGAGGAGGACAGAGGAGCCATTACTACAGGTAATGAGGGGAGGACAGAGGAGCCCTTACTACAGGTAATGAGAGGAGGACACAGGAGCCATTACTACAGGTAATGAGGGGAGGACAGAGGAGCCATTACTACAGGTAATGAGAGGAGGACACAGGAGCCATTACTACAGGTAATGAGAGGAGGACACAGGAGCCATTACTACAGGTAATGATGGGAGGACACAGGAGCCATTACTACAGGTAATGAGAGGAGGACACAGGAGCCATTACTACAGGTAATGAGGGGAGGACACAGGAGCCATTACTACAGGTAATGAGAGGAGGACACAGGAGCCATTACTACAGGTAATGAGAGGAGGACATAGGAGCCATTACTACAGGTAATGAGAGGAGGACAGAGGAGCCATTACTACAGGTAATGAGAGGAGGACACAGGAGCCATTACTACAGGTAATGAGAGGAGGACAGAGGAGCCATTACTACAGGTAATGAGTGGAGGACAGAGGAGCCATTACTACAGGTAATGAGAGGAGGACACAGGAGCCATTACTACAGGTAATGAGAGGAGGACACAGGAGCCATTACTACAGGTAATGAGAGGAGGACACAGGAGCCATTACTACAGGTAATGAGAGGAGGACAGAGGAGCCATTACTACAGGTAATGAGAGGAGGACATAGGAGCCATTACTACACGTAATGAGAGGACACAGGAGCCATTACTACAGGTAATGAGGGGAGGACAGAGGAGCCATTACTACAGGTAATGAGGGGAGGACACAGGAGCCATTACTACAGGTAATGAGGGGAGGACAGAGGAGCCATTACTACAGGTAATGAGAGGAGGACACAGGAGCCATTACTACAGGTAATGAGGGGAGGACACAGGAGCCATTACTACAGGTAATGAGGGGAGGACAGAGGAGCCATTACTACAGGTAATGAGAGGAGGACAGAGGAGCCATTACTACAGGTAATGAGGGGAGGACAGAGGAGCCATTACTACAGGTAATGAGAGGAGGACACAGGAGCCATTACTACAGGTAATGAGGGGAGGACACAGGAGCCATTACTACAGGTAATGAGGGGAGGACAGAGGAGCCATTACTACAGGTAATGAGAGGAGGACACAGGAGCCATTACTACAGGTAATGAGGGGAGGACAGAGGAGCCATTACTACAGGTAATGAGAGGAGGACAGAGGAGCCATTACTACAGGTAATGAGAGGAGGACAGAGGAGCCATTACTACAGGTAATGAGGGGAGGACAGAGGAGCCATTACTACAGGTAATGAGGGGAGGACACAGGAGCCATTACTACAGGTAATGAGAGGAGGACACAGGAGCCATTACTACAGGTAATGAGAGGAGGACATAGGAGCCATTACTACAGGTAATGAGAGGAGGACAGAGGAGCCATTACTACAGGTAATGAGGGGAGGACACAGGAGCCATTACTACAGGTAATGAGAGGAGGACAGAGGAGCCATTACTACAGGTAATGAGAGGAGGACAGAGGAGCCATTACTACAGGTAATGAGGGGAGGACACAGGAGCCATTACTACAGGTAATGAGTGGAGGACACAGGAGCCATTACTACAGGTAATGAGTGGAGGACAGAGGAGCCATTACTACAGGTAATGAGTGGAGGACAGAGGAGCCATTACTACAGGTAATGAGAGGAGGACACAGGAGCCATTACTACAGGTAATGAGGGGAGGACAGAGGAGCCATTACTACAGGTAATGAGTGGAGGACAGAGGAGCCATTACTACAGGTAATGAGAGGAGGACACAGGAGCCATTACTACAGGTAATGAGAGGAGGACAGAGGAGCCATTACTACAGGTAATGAGAGGAGGACACAGGAGCCATTACTACAGGTAATGAGAGGAGGACAGAGGAGCCATTACTACAGGTAATGAGAGGAGGACACAGGAGCCATTACTACAGGTAATGAGGGGAGGACAGAGGAGCCATTACTACAGGTAATGAGTGGAGGACAGAGGAGCCATTACTACAGGTAATGAGAGGAGGACACAGGAGCCATTACTACAGGTAATGAGAGGAGGACAGAGGAGCCATTACTACAGGTAATGAGGGGAGGACAGAGGAGCCCTTACTACAGGTAATGAGAGGAGGACACAGGAGCCATTACTACAGGTAATGAGGGGAGGACAGAGGAGCCATTACTACAGGTAATGAGAGGAGGACACAGGAGCCATTACTACAGGTAATGAGAGGAGGACACAGGAGCCATTACTACAGGTAATGATGGGAGGACACAGGAGCCATTACTACAGGTAATGAGAGGAGGACACAGGAGCCATTACTACAGGTAATGAGGGGAGGACACAGGAGCCATTACTACAGGTAATGAGAGGAGGACACAGGAGCCATTACTACAGGTAATGAGAGGAGGACATAGGAGCCATTACTACAGGTAATGAGAGGAGGACACAGGAGCCATTACTACAGGTAATGAGAGGAGGACAGAGGAGCCATTACTACAGGTAATGAGTGGAGGACAGAGGAGCCATTACTACAGGTAATGAGAGGAGGACACAGGAGCCATTACTACAGGTAATGAGAGGAGGACAGAGGAGCCATTACTACAGGTAATGAGGGGAGGACAGAGGAGCCCTTACTACAGGTAATGAGAGGAGGACACAGGAGCCATTACTACAGGTAATGAGGGGAGGACAGAGGAGCCATTACTACAGGTAATGAGAGGAGGACACAGGAGCCATTACTACAGGTAATGAGAGGAGGACACAGGAGCCATTACTACAGGTAATGATGGGAGGACACAGGAGCCATTACTACAGGTAATGATGGGAGGACAGAGGAGCCATTACTACAGGAAATGAGGGGAGGACAGAGGAGCCCTTACTACAGGTAATAAGAGGAGGACACAGGAGCCATTACTACAGGTAATGAGGGGAGGACACCGGAGCCATTACTACAGGTAATGAGAGGAGGACACAGGAGCCATTACTACAGGTAATGAGAGGAGGACATAGGAGCCATTACTACAGGTAATGAGAGGAGGACAGAGGAGCCATTACTACAGGTAATGAGAGGAGGACACAGGAGCCATTACTACAGGTAATGAGAGGAGGACAGAGGAGCCATTACTACAGGTAATGAGTGGAGGACAGAGGAGCCATTACTACAGGTAATGAGAGGAGGACACAGGAGCCATTACTACAGGTAATGAGAGGAGGACACAGGAGCCATTACTACAGGTAATGAGAGGAGGACACAGGAGCCATTACTACAGGTAATGAGAGGAGGACAGAGGAGCCATTACTACAGGTAATGAGGGGAGGACAGAGGAGCCCTTACTACAGGTAATAAGAGGAGGACACAGGAGCCATTACTACAGGTAATGAGGGGAGGACACAGGAGCCATTACTACAGGTAATGAGAGGAGGACACAGGAGCCATTACTACAGGTAATGAGAGGAGGACATAGGAGCCATTACTACAGGTAATGAGAGGAGGACAGAGGAGCCATTACTACAGGTAATGAGAGGAGGACACAGGAGCCATTACTACAGGTAATGAGAGGAGGACAGAGGAGCCATTACTACAGGTAATGAGTGGAGGACAGAGGAGCCATTACTACAGGTAATGAGAGGAGGACACAGGAGCCATTACTACAGGTAATGAGAGGAGGACACAGGAGCCATTACTACAGGTAATGAGAGGAGGACACAGGAGCCATTACTACAGGTAATGAGAGGAGGACAGAGGAGCCATTACTACAGGTAATGAGAGGAGGACATAGGAGCCATTACTACACGTAATGAGAGGACACAGGAGCCATTACTACAGGTAATGAGGGGAGGACAGAGGAGCCATTACTACAGGTAATGAGGGGAGGACACAGGAGCCATTACTACAGGTAATGAGGGGAGGACAGAGGAGCCATTACTACAGGTAATGAGGGGAGGACACAGGAGCCATTACTACAGGTAATGAGGGGAGGACACAGGAGCCATTACTACAGGTAATGAGGGGAGGACACAGGAGCCATTACTACAGGTAATGAGAGGAGGACAGAGGAGCCATTACTACAGGTAATGAGGGGAGGACAGAGGAGCCATTACTACAGGTAATGAGGGGAGGACAGAGGAGCCATTACTACAGGTAATGAGGGGAGGACACAGGAGCCATTACTACAGGTAATGAGAGAAGGACACAGGAGCCATTACTACAGGTAATGAGAGGAGGACACAGGAGCCATTACTACAGGTAATGGGAGGACACAGGAGCCATTACTACAGGTAATGAGAGGAGGACACAGGAGCCATTACTACAGGTAATGAGGGGGGGACACAGGAGCCATTACTACAGGTAATGAGGGGAGGACAGAGGAGCCATTACTACAGGTAATGAGGGGAGGACAGAGGAGCCATTACTACAGGTAATGAGAGGAGGACACATGAACCATTACTACAGGTAATGAGGGGAGGACACAGGAGCCATTACTACAGGTAATGAGAGAAGGACACAGGAGCCATTACTACAGGTAATGAGAGGAGGACACAGGAGCCATTACTACAGGTAATGAGAGAAGGACACAGGAGCCATTACTACAGGTAATGAGGGGAGGACAGAGGAGCCATTACTACAGGTAATGAGAGGAGGACAGAGGAGCCATTACTACAGAAAATGAGGGGAGGACACAGGAGCCATTACTACAGGTAATGAGGGGAGGACAGAGGAGCCATTACTACAGGTAATGAGGGGAGGACAGAGGAGCCATTACTACAGGTAATGAGAGAAGGACAGAGGAGCCATTACTACAGGTAATGAGGGGAGGACAGAGGAGCCATTACTACAGGTAATGAGGGGAGGACAGAGGAGCCATTACTACAGGTAATGAGGGGAGGACAGAGGAACCATTACTACAGGTAATGAGGGGAGGACACAGGAGCCATTACTACAGGTAATGAGAGGAGGACAGAGGAGCCATTACTACAGGTAATGAGGGGAGGACAGAGGAGTCATTACTACAGGTAATGAGAGGAGGACAGAGGAGCCATTACTACAGGTAATGAGAGAAGGACAGAGGAGCCATTACTACAGGTAATGAGAGGAGGACAGAGGAGCCATCACTACATGTAATGAGGGGAGGACAGAGGAGCCATTACTACAGGTAATGAGGGGAGGACACAGGAGCCATTACTACAGGTAATGAGGGGAGGACAGAGGAACCATTACTACAGGTAATGAGGGGAGGACACAGGAGCCATTACTACAGGTAATGAGAGGAGGACAGAGGAGCCATTACTACAGGTAATGAGGGGAGGACAGAGGAGCCATTACTACAGGTAATGAGAGAAGGACAGAGGAGCCATTACTACAGGTAATGAGAGGAGGACAGAGGAGCCATTACTACAGGTAATGAGAGGAGGACACAGGAGCCATTACTACAGGTAATGAGGGGAGGACAGAGGAGCCATTACTACAGGTAATGAGGGGAGGACAGAGGAGCCATTACTACAGGTAATGAGGGGAGGACACAGGAGCCATTACTACAGGTAATGAGAGGAGGACATAGGAGCCATTACTACAGGTAATGAGAGGAGGACACAGGAGCCATTACTACAGGTAATGAGAGGAGGACACAGGAGCCATTACTACAGGTAATGAGGGGAGGACAGAGGAGCCATTACTACAGGTAATGAGAGGAGGACACAGGAGCCATTACTACAGGTAATGAGAGGAGGACACAGGAGCCATTACTACAGGTAATGAGAGGAGGACATAGGAGCCATTACTACAGGTAATGAGAGGAGGACACAGGAGCCATTACTACAGGTAATGAGAGGAGGACACAGGAGCCATTACTACAGGTAATGAGAGGAGGACACAGGAGCCATTACTACAGGTAATGAGAGGAGGACAGAGGAGCCATTACTACAGGTAATGAGAGGAGGACACAGGAGCCATTACTACAGGTAATGAGAGGAGGACAGAGGAGCCATTAC
Organism: Engystomops pustulosus; assembly: GCF_040894005.1. Lineage (NCBI taxonomy): Eukaryota > Metazoa > Chordata > Amphibia > Anura > Leptodactylidae > Engystomops > Engystomops pustulosus. The sequence continues at coordinate 93,997,009 of NC_092420.1, read as the reverse complement.
TACAGGTAATGAGGGGAGGACACAGGAGCCATTACTACAGGTAATGAGGGGAGGACACAGGAGCCATTACTACAGGGAATGAGGGGAGGACACAGGAGCCATTACTACAGGTAATGAGGGGAGGACAGAGGAGCCATTACTACAGGTAATGAGGGGAGGACACAGGAGCCATTACTACAGGTAATGAGGGGAGGACAGAGGAGCCATTACTACAGGTAATGAGGGGAGGACAGAGGAGCCATTACTACAGGTAATGAGGGGAGGACAGAGGAACCATTACTACAGGTAATGAGGGGAGGACACAGGAGCCATTACTACAGGTAATGAGAAGAGGAAAGAGGAGCCATTACTACAGGTAATGAGTGGAGGACACAGGAGCCTTTACTACAGGTAATGAGGGGAGGACACAGGAGCCATTACTACAGGTAATGAGAGGAGGACACAGGAGCCATTACTACAGGTAATGAGGGGAGGACACAGGAGCCATTACTACAGGTAATGAGAGGAGGACACAGGAGCCATTACTACAGGTAATGAGAGGAGGACAGAGGAGCCATTACTACAGGTAATGAGAGGAGGACACAGGAGCCATTACTACAGGTAATGAGAGGAGGACACAGGAGCCATTACTACAGGTAATGAGAGGAGGACACAGGAGCCATTACTACAGGTAATGGGAGGACCCAGGAGCCATTACTACAGGTAATGAGGGGAGGACACAGGAGCCATTACTACAGGTAATGAGGGGAGGACACAGGAGCCATTACTACAGGTAATGAGAGGAGGACACAGGAGCCATTACTACAGGTAATGGGAGGACACAGGAGCCATTACTACAGGTAATGAGGGGAGGACACAGGAGCCATTACTACAGGTAATAAGAGGAGGAGAGAGGAGCCATTACTACAGGTAATGAGGGGAGGACAGAGGAGCCATTACTACAGGTAATGAGAGGAGGACACAGGAGCCATTACTACAGGTAATGGGAGGACACAGGAGCCATTACTACAGGTAATGAGGGGAGGACACAGGAGCCATTACTACAGGTAATGAGGGGAGGACACAGGAGCCATTACTACAGGTAATGAGGGGAGGACACAGGAGCCATTACTACAGGTAATGAGAGGAGGACACAGGAGCCATTACTACAGGTAATGAGGGGAGGACAGAGGAGCCATTACTACAGGTAATGAGAGGAGGACACAGGAGCCATTACTACAGGTAATGAGGGGAGGACAGAGGAGCCATTACTACAGGTAATGAGAGGAGGACACAGGAGCCATTACTACAGGTAATGAGGGGAGGACAGAGGAGCCATTACTACAGGTAATGAGAGGAGGACACAGGAGCCATTACTACAGGTAATGAGGGGAGGACAGAGGAGCCATTACTACAGGTAATGAGAGGAGGACACAGGAGCCATTACTACAGGTAATGAGGGGAGGACACAGGAGCCATTACTACAGGTAATGAGGGGAGGACAGAGGAGCCATTACTACAGGTAATGAGAGGAGGACACAGGAGCCATTACTACAGGTAATGAGGGGAGGACACAGGAGCCATTACTACAGGTAATGAGGGGAGGACACAGGAGCCATTACTACAGGTAATGAGGGGAGGACACAGGAGCCATTACTACAGGTAATGAGGGGAGGACACAGGAGCCATTACTACAGGTAATGAGGGGAGGACACAGGAGCCATTACTACAGGTAATGAGAGGAGGACAGAGGAGCCATTACTACAGGTAATGAGAGGAGGACAGAGGAGCCATTACTACAGGTAATGAGATAAGGACACAGGAGCCATTACTACAGGTAATGGGAGGACACAGGAGCCATTACTACAGGTAATGAGGGGAGGACACAGGAGCCATTACTACAGGTAATGAGGGGAGGACACAGGAGCCATTACTACAGGTAATGAGGGGAGGACACAGGAGCCATTACTACAGGTAATGAGAGGAGGACACAGGAGCCATTACTACAGGTAATGAGGGGAGGACAGAGGAGCCATTACTACAGGTAATGAGAGGAGGACACAGGAGCCATTACTACAGGTAATGAGGGGAGGACAGAGGAGCCATTACTACAGGTAATGAGAGGAGGACACAGGAGCCATTACTACAGGTAATGAGGGGAGGACAGAGGAGCCATTACTACAGGTAATGAGAGGAGGACACAGGAGCCATTACTACAGGTAATGAGGGGAGGACAGAGGAGCCATTACTACAGGTAATGAGAGGAGGACACAGGAGCCATTACTACAGGTAATGAGGGGAGGACACAGGAGCCATTACTACAGGTAATGAGGGGAGGACAGAGGAGCCATTACTACAGGTAATGAGAGGAGGACACAGGAGCCATTACTACAGGTAATGAGGGGAGGACACAGGAGCCATTACTACAGGTAATGAGGGGAGGACACAGGAGCCATTACTACAGGTAATGAGGGGAGGACACAGGAGCCATTACTACAGGTAATGAGGGGAGGACACAGGAGCCATTACTACAGGTAATGAGGGGAGGACACAGGAGCCATTACTACAGGTAATGAGAGGAGGACAGAGGAGCCATTACTACAGGTAATGAGAGGAGGACAGAGGAGCCATTACTACAGGTAATGAGAGGAGGACACAGGAGCCATTACTACAGGTAATGAGAGGAGGACACAGGAGCCATTACTACAGGTAATGAGGGGAGGACAGAGGAGCCATTACTACAGGTAATGAGAGGAGGACAGAGGAGCCATTACTACAGGTAATGAGGGGAGGACAGAGGAGCCATTACTACAGGTAATGAGGGGAGGAGAGAGGAGCCATTACTACAGGTAATGAGGGGAGGACACAGGAGCCATTACTACAGGTAATGAGGGGAGGACACAGGAGCCATTACTACAGGTAATGAGGGGAGGACACAGGAGCCATTACTACAGGTAATGAGAGGAGGACAGAGGAGCCATTACTACAGGTAATGAGGGGAAGACACTGGAGCCATTACTACAGGTAATGAGGGGAGGAAAGAGGAGCCATTACTACAGGTAATGAGGGGAGGACAGAGGAGTCATTACTACTGGTAATGAGAGGAGGACAGAGGAGCCATTACTACAGGTAATGAGAGGAGGACAGAGGAGCCATTACTACAGGTAATGAGGGGAGGACACAAGAGCCATTACTACAGGTAATGAGAGGAGGACACAGGAGCCATTACTACAGGTAATGAGGGGAGGACACAGGAGCCATTACTACAGGTAATGAGGGGAGGACAGAGGAGCCATTACTACAGGTAATGAGGGGAGGACACAGGAGCCATTACTACAGGTAATGAGAGGAGGACACAGGAGCCATTACTACAAGTAATGACAGGAGGACACAGGAGCCATTACTACAGGTAATGAGGGGAGGACAGAGGAGCCATTACTACAGGTAATGAGGGGAGGACAGAGGAGCCATCACTACAGGTAATGAGGGGAGGACAGAGGAGCCATTACTACAGGTAATGAGAGGAGGACACAGGAGCCATTACTACAGGTAATGATAGGAGGACACAGGAGCCATTACTACAGGTAATGAGAGGAGGACACAGGAGCCATTACTACAGGTAATGAGAGGAGGACACAGGAGCCATTACTACAGGTAATGAGAGGAGGACACAGGAGCCATTACTACAGGTAATGAGGGGAGGACAGAGGAGCCATTACTACAGGTAATGAGGGGAGGACACAGGAGCCATTACTACAGGTAATGAGAGGAGGACACAGGAGCCATTACTACAGGAAATGAGGGGAGGACACAGGAGCCATTACTACAGGTAATGAGAGGAGGACAGAGAAGCCATTACTACAGGTAATGAGAGGAGGACAGAGGAGCCATTACTACAGGTAATGAGAGGAGGACACAGGAGCCATTACTACAGGTAATGAGGGGAGGACCGAGGAGCCATTACTACAGGTAATGAGAGGAGGACACAGGAGTCATTACTACAGGTAATGAGAGGAGGACACAGGAGCCATTACTACAGGTAATGAGAGGAGGACACAGGAGCCATTACTACAGGTAATGAGAGGAGGACAGAGGAGCCATTACTACAGGTAATGAGGGGAGGACACAGGAGCCATTACTACAGGTAATGAGAGGAGGACACAGGAGCCATTACTACAGGTAATGAGGGGAGGACACAGGAGCCATTACTACAGGTAATGAGAGGAGGACACAGGAGCCATTACTACAGGTAATGAGAGGAGGACAGAGGAGCCATTACTACAGGTAATGAGAGGAGGACACAGGAGTCATTACTACAGGTAATGAGAGGAGGACACAGGAGCCATTACTACAGGTAATGAGAGGAGGACACAGGAGCCATTACTACAGGTAATGAGAGGAGGACACAGGAGCCATTACTACAGGTAATGAGAGGAGGACACAGGAGCCATTACTACAGGTAATGAGAGGAGGACAGAGGAGCCATTACTACAGGTAATGAGAGGAGGACAGAGGAGCCATTACTACAGGTAATGAGAGGAGGACAGAGGAGCCATTACTACAGGTAATGAGAGGAGGACACAGGAGCCATTACTACAGGTAATGAGAGGAGGACACAGGAGCCATTACTACAGGTAATGAGAGGAGGACAGAGGAGCCATTACTACAGGTAATGAGGGGAGGACACAGGAGCCATTACTACAGGTAATGAGAGGAGGACACAGAAGCCATTACTACAGGTAATGAGGGGAGGACACAGGAGCCATTACTACAGGTAATGAGAGGAGGACACAGGAGCCATTACTACAGGTAATGAGAGGAGGACACAGGAGCCATTACTACAGGTAATGAGAGGAGGACACAGGAGCCATTACTACAGGTAATGAGAGGAGGACAGAGGAGCCATTACTACAGGTAATGAGAGGAGGACACAGGAGCCATTACTATAGGTAATGGGAGGACACAGGAGCCATTACTACAGGTAATGAGGGGAGGACACAGGAGCCATTACTACAGGTAATAAGAGGAGGAGAGAGGAGCCATTACTACAGGTAATGAGGGGAGGACAGAGGAGCCATTACTACAGGTAATGAGAGGAGGACACAGGAGCCATTACTACAGGTAATGGGAGGACACAGGAGCCATTACTACAGGTAATGAGGGGAGGACACAGGAGCCATTACTACAGGTAATGAGGGGAGGACACAGGAGCCATTACTGCAGGTAATGAGGGGAGGACAGAGGAGCCATTACTACAGGTAATGAGAGGAGGACACAGGAGCCATTACTACAGGTAATGAGAGGACAGAGGATCCATTACTACAGGTAATGAGAGGAGGACACAGGAGCTATTACTACAGGCAATGAGAGGAGGACACAGGAGCCATTACTACAGGTAATGAGACGAGGACACAGGAGCCATTACTACAGGTAATGAGAGGAGGACACAGGAGCCATTACTACAGGTAATGAGAGGAGGACACAGGAGCCATTACTACAGGTAATGAGGGGAGGACAGAGGAGCCATTACTACAGGTAATGAGAGGAGGACACAGGAGCCATTACTACAGGTAATGAGAGGAGGACACAGGAGCCATTACTACAGGTAATGAGAGGAGGACACAGGAGCCATTACTACAGGTAATGAAAGGAGGACAGATGAGCCATTACTACAGGTAATGAGAGGAGGACAGAGGAGCCATTACTACAGGTAATGAGGGGAGGACACAGGAGCCATTACTACAGGTAATGAGGGGAGGACACAGGAGCCATTACTACAGGTAATGAAAGGATGACAGATGAGCCATTACTACAGGTAATGAGAGGAGGTCACAGGAGCCATTACTACAGGTAATGAGGGGAGGACACAGGAGCCATTACTACAGGTAATGAGGGGAGGACACAGGAGCCATTACTACAGGTAATGAGGGGAGGACAGAGGAGCCATTACTACAGGTAATGAGAGGAGGACACAGGAGCCATTACTACAGGTAATGAGGGGAGGACACAGGAGCCATTACTACAGGTAATGAGGGGAGGACAGAGGAGCCATTACTACAGGTAATGAGAGGAGGACACAGGAGCCATTACTACAGGTAATGAGGGGAGGACACAGGAGCCATTACTACAGGTAATGAGGGGAGGACACAGGAGCCATTACTACAGGTAATGAGGGGAGGACACAGGAGCCATTACTACAGGTAATGAGGGGAGGACACAGGAGCCATTACTACAGGTAATGAGGGGAGGACACAGGAGCCATTACTACAGGTAATGAGAGGAGGACAGAGGAGCCATTACTACAGGTAATGAGAGGAGGACAGAGGAGCCATTACTACAGGTAATGAGAGGAGGACACAGGAGCCATTACTACAGGTAATGAGAGGAGGACACAGGAGCCATTACTACAGGTAATGAGGGGAGGACAGAGGAGCCATTACTACAGGTAATGAGAGGAGGACAGAGGAGCCATTACTACAGGTAATGAGGGGAGGACAGAGGAGCCATTACTACAGGTAATGAGGGGAGGAGAGAGGAGCCATTACTACAGGTAATGAGGGGAGGACACAGGAGCCATTACTACAGGTAATGAGGGGAGGACACAGGAGCCATTACTACAGGTAATGAGGGGAGGACACAGGAGCCATTACTACAGGTAATGAGAGGAGGACAGAGGAGCCATTACTACAGGTAATGAGGGGAAGACACTGGAGCCATTACTACAGGTAATGAGGGGAGGACAGAGGAGCCATTACTACAGGTAATGAGGGGAGGACAGAGGAGTCATTACTACTGGTAATGAGAGGAGGACAGAGGAGCCATTACTACAGGTAATGAGAGGAGGACAGAGGAGCCATTACTACAGGTAATGAGGGGAGGACACAGGAGCCATTACTACAGGTAATGAGAGGAGGACACAGGAGCCATTACTACAGGTAATGAGGGGAGGACACAGGAGCCATTACTACAGGTAATGAGGGGAGGACAGAGGAGCCATTACTACAGGTAATGAGAGGAGGACACATGAGCCATTACTACAGGTAATGAGAGGAGGACACAGGAGCCATTACTACAGGTAATGAGAGGAGGACACAGGAGCCATTACTACAAGTAATGACAGGAGGACACAGGAGCCATTACTACAGGTAATGAGAGGAGGACAGAGGAGCCATTACTACAGGTAATGAGGGGAGGACACAGGAGCCATTACTACAGGTAATGACAGGAGGACACAGGAGCCATTACTACAGGTAATGAGAGGAGGACAGAGGAGCCATTACTACAAGTAATGACAGGAGGACACAGGAGCCATTACTACAGGTAATGAGAGGAGGACAGAGGAGCCATTACTACAGGTAATGAGGGGAGGACACAGGAGCCATTACTACAGGTAATGAGAGGAGGACACAGGAGCCATTACTACAAGTAATGACAGGAGGACACAGGAGCCATTACTACAGGTAATGAGGGGAGGACAGAGGAGCCATTACTACAGGTAATGAGGGGAGGACAGAGGAGCCATCACTACAGGTAATGAGGGGAGGACAGAGGAGCCATTACTACAGGTAATGAGAGGAGGACACAGGAGCCATTACTACAGGTAATGATAGGAGGACACAGGAGCCATTACTACAGGTAATGAGAGGAGGACACAGGAGCCATTACTACAGGTAATGAGAGGAGGACACAGGAGCCATTACTACAGGTAATGAGAGGAGGACACAGGAGCCATTACTACAGGTAATGAGGGGAGGACAGAGGAGCCATTACTACAGGTAATGAGGGGAGGACACAGGAGCCATTACTACAGGTAATGAGAGGAGGACACAGGAGCCATTACTACAGGAAATGAGGGGAGGACACAGGAGCCATTACTACAGGTAATGAGAGGAGGACAGAGAAGCCATTACTACAGGTAATGAGAGGAGGACAGAGGAGCCATTACTACAGGTAATGAGAGGAGGACACAGGAGCCATTACTACAGGTAATGAGGGGAGGACCGAGGAGCCATTACTACAGGTAATGAGAGGAGGACACAGGAGTCATTACTACAGGTAATGAGAGGAGGACACAGGAGCCATTACTACAGGTAATGAGAGGAGGACACAGGAGCCATTACTACAGGTAATGAGAGGAGGACAGAGGAGCCATTACTACAGGTAATGAGGGGAGGACACAGGAGCCATTACTACAGGTAATGAGAGGAGGACACAGGAGCCATTACTACAGGTAATGGGAGGACACAGGAGCCATTACTACAGGTAATGAGGGGAGGACACAGGAGCCATTACTACAGGTAATGAGGGGAGGACACAGGAGCCATTACTGCAGGTAATGAGGGGAGGACAGAGGAGCCATTACTACAGGTAATGAGAGGAGGACACAGGAGCCATTACTACAGGTAATGAGAGGACAGAGGATCCATTACTACAGGTAATGAGAGGAGGACACAGGAGCTATTACTACAGGCAATGAGAGGAGGACACAGGAGCCATTACTACAGGTAATGAGACGAGGACACAGGAGCCATTACTACAGGTAATGAGAGGAGGACACAGGAGCCATTACTACAGGTAATGAGAGGAGGACACAGGAGCCATTACTACAGGTAATGAGGGGAGGACAGAGGAGCCATTACTACAGGTAATGAGAGGAGGACACAGGAGCCATTACTACAGGTAATGAGAGGAGGACACAGGAGCCATTACTACAGGTAATGAGAGGAGGACACAGGAGCCATTACTACAGGTAATGAAAGGAGGACAGATGAGCCATTACTACAGGTAATGAGAGGAGGACAGAGGAGCCATTACTACAGGTAATGAGGGGAGGACACAGGAGCCATTACTACAGGTAATGAGGGGAGGACACAGGAGCCATTACTACAGGTAATGAAAGGATGACAGATGAGCCATTACTACAGGTAATGAGAGGAGGTCACAGGAGCCATTACTACAGGTAATGAGGGGAGGACACAGGAGCCATTACTACAGGTAATGAGGGGAGGACACAGGAGCCATTACTACAGGTAATGAGGGGAGGACAGAGGAGCCATTACTACAGGTAATGAGAGGAGGACACAGGAGCCATTACTACAGGTAATGAGGGGAGGACACAGGAGCCATTACTACAGGTAATGAGGGGAGGACAGAGGAGCCATTACTACAGGTAATGAGAGGAGGACACAGGAGCCATTACTACAGGTAATGAGGGGAGGACACAGGAGCCATTACTACAGGTAATGAGGGGAGGACACAGGAGCCATTACTACAGGTAATGAGGGGAGGACACAGGAGCCATTACTACAGGTAATGAGGGGAGGACACAGGAGCCATTACTACAGGTAATGAGGGGAGGACACAGGAGCCATTACTACAGGTAATGAGAGGAGGACAGAGGAGCCATTACTACAGGTAATGAGAGGAGGACAGAGGAGCCATTACTACAGGTAATGAGAGGAGGACACAGGAGCCATTACTACAGGTAATGAGAGGAGGACACAGGAGCCATTACTACAGGTAATGAGGGGAGGACAGAGGAGCCATTACTACAGGTAATGAGAGGAGGACAGAGGAGCCATTACTACAGGTAATGAGGGGAGGACAGAGGAGCCATTACTACAGGTAGTGAGGGGAGGAGAGAGGAGCCATTACTACAGGTAATGAGGGGAGGACACAGGAGCCATTACTACAGGTAATGAGGGGAGGACACAGGAGCCATTACTACAGGTAATGAGGGGAGGACACAGGAGCCATTACTACAGGTAATGAGAGGAGGACAGAGGAGCCATTACTACAGGTAATGAGGGGAAGACACTGGAGCCATTACTACAGGTAATGAGGGGAGGACAGAGGAGCCATTACTACAGGTAATGAGGGGAGGACAGAGGAGTCATTACTACTGGTAATGAGAGGAGGACAGAGGAGCCATTACTACAGGTAATGAGAGGAGGACAGAGGAGCCATTACTACAGGTAATGAGGGGAGGACACAGGAGCCATTACTACAGGTAATGAGAGGAGGACACAGGAGCCATTACTACAGGTAATGAGGGGAGGACACAGGAGCCATTACTACAGGTAATGAGGGGAGGACAGAGGAGCCATTACTACAGGTAATGAGGGGAGGACACAGGAGCCATTACTACAGGTAATGAGAGGAGGACACAGGAGCCATTACTACAAGTAATGACAGGAGGACACAGGAGCCATTACTACAGGTAATGAGGGGAGGACAGAGGAGCCATTACTACAGGTAATGAGGGGAGGACAGAGGAGCCATCACTACAGGTAATGAGGGGAGGACAGAGGAGCCATTACTACAGGTAATGAGAGGAGGACACAGGAGCCATTACTACAGGTAATGATAGGAGGACACAGGAGCCATTACTACAGGTAATGAGAGGAGGACACAGGAGCCATTACTACAGGTAATGAGAGGAGGACACAGGAGCCATTACTACAGGTAATGAGAGGAGGACACAGGAGCCATTACTACAGGTAATGAGGGGAGGACAGAGGAGCCATTACTACAGGTAATGAGGGGAGGACACAGGAGCCATTACTACAGGTAATGAGAGGAGGACACAGGAGCCATTACTACAGGAAATGAGGGGAGGACACAGGAGCCATTACTACAGGTAATGAGAGGAGGACAGAGAAGCCATTACTACAGGTAATGAGAGGAGGACAGAGGAGCCATTACTACAGGTAATGAGAGGAGGACACAGGAGCCATTACTACAGGTAATGAGGGGAGGACCGAGGAGCCATTACTACAGGTAATGAGAGGAGGACACAGGAGTCATTACTACAGGTAATGAGAGGAGGACACAGGAGCCATTACTACAGGTAATGAGAGGAGGACACAGGAGCCATTACTACAGGTAATGAGAGGAGGACACAGGAGCCATTACTACAGGTAATGAGAGGAGGACAGAGGAGCCATTACTACAGGTAATGAGAGGAGGACACAGGAGCCATTACTACAGGTAATGAGGGGAGGACACAGGAGCCATTACTACAGGTAATGAGGGGAGGACACAGGAGCCATTACTACAGGTAATGAGAGGAGGACACAGGAGCCATTACTACAGGTAATGAGGGGAGGACAGAGGAGCCATTACTACAGGTAATGAGGGGAGGACACAGGAGCCATTACTACAGGTAATGAGAGGAGGACACAGGAGCCATTACTACAGGTAATGAGGGGAGGACACAGGAGCCATTACTACAGGTAATGAGAGGAGGACACAGGAGCCATTACTACAGGTAATGAGAGGAGGACAGAGGAGCCATTACTACAGGTAATGAGAGGAGGACACAGGAGTCATTACTACAGGTAATGAGAGGAGGACACAGGAGCCATTACTACAGGTAATGAGAGGAGGACACAGGAGCCATTACTACAGGTAATGAGAGGAGGACACAGGAGCCATTACTACAGGTAATGAGAGGAGGACACAGGAGCCATTACTACAGGTAATGAGAGGAGGACAGAGGAGCCATTACTACAGGTAATGAGAGGAGGACAGAGGAGCCATTACTACAGGTAATGAGAGGAGGACAGAGGAGCCATTACTACAGGTAATGAGAGGAGGACACAGGAGCCATTACTACAGGTAATGAGAGGAGGACACAGGAGCCATTACTACAGGTAATGAGAGGAGGACAGAGGAGCCATTACTACAGGTAATGAGGGGAGGACACAGGAGCCATTACTACAGGTAATGAGAGGAGGACACAGGAGCCATTACTACAGGTAATGAGGGGAGGACACAGGAGCCATTACTACAGGTAATGAGAGGAGGACACAGGAGCCATTACTACAGGTAATGAGAGGAGGACAGAGGAGCCATTACTACAGGTCATGAGAGGAGGACACAGGAGCCATTACTATAGGTAATGGGAGGACACAGGAGCCATTACTACAGGTAATGAGGGGAGGACACAGGAGCCATTACTACAGGTAATAAGAGGAGGAGAGAGGAGCCATTACTACAGGTAATGAGGGGAGGACAGAGGAGCCATTACTACAGGTAATGAGAGGAGGACACAGGAGCCATTACTACAGGTAATGGGAGGACACAGGAGCCATTACTACAGGTAATGAGGGGAGGACACAGGAGCCATTACTACAGGTAATGAGGGGAGGACACAGGAGCCATTACTGCAGGTAATGAGGGGAGGACAGAGGAGCCATTACTACAGGTAATGAGAGGAGGACACAGGAGCCATTACTACAGGTAATGAGAGGACAGAGGATCCATTACTACAGGTAATGAGAGGAGGACACAGGAGCCATTACTACAGGTAATGAGACGAGGACACAGGAGCCATTACTACAGGTAATGAGAGGAGGACACAGGAGCCATTACTACAGGTAATGAGAGGAGGACACAGGAGCCATTACTACAGGTAATGAGGGGAGGACAGAGGAGCCATTACTACAGGTAATGAGAGGAGGACACAGGAGCCATTACTACAGGTAATGAGAGGAGGACACAGGAGCCATTACTACAGGTAATGAGAGGAGGACACAGGAGCCATTACTACAGGTAATGAAAGGAGGACAGATGAGCCATTACTACAGGTAATGAGAGGAGGACAGAGGAGCCATTACTACAGGTAATGAGGGGAGGACACAGGAGCCATTACTACAGGTAATGAGGGGAGGACACAGGAGCCATTACTACAGGTAATGAAAGGATGACAGATGAGCCATTACTACAGGTAATGAGAGGAGGTCACAGGAGCCATTACTACAGGTAATGAGGGGAGGACACAGGAGCCATTACTACAGGTAATGAAAGGAGGACAGATGAGCCATTACTACAGGTAATGAGAGGAGGACAGAGGAGCCATTACTACAGGTAATGAGAGGAGGACAGAGGAGCCATTACTACAGGTAATGAGGGGAGGACACAGGAGCCATTACTACAGGTAATGAGGGGAGGACAGAGGAGCCATTACTACAGGTAATGAGAGGAGGACACAGGAGCCATTACTACAGGTAATGAGGGGAGGACACAGGAGCCATTACTACAGGTAATGAGGGGAGGACACAGGAGCCATTACTACAGGTAATGAGGGGAGGACACAGGAGCCATTACTACAGGTAATGAGGGGAGGACACAGGAGCCATTACTACAGGTAATGAGAGGAGGACAGAGGAGCCATTACTACAGGTAATGAGAGGAGGACACAGGAGCCATTACTACAGGTAATGAGAGGAGGACAGAGGAGCCATTACTACAGGTAATGAGGGGAAGACACAGGAGCCATTACTACAGGTAATGAGAGGAGGACACAGGAGCCATTACTACAGGTAATGAGAGGAGGACACAGGAGCCATTACTACAGGTAATGAGAGGAGGACACAGGAGCCATTACTACAGGTAATGAGAGGAGGACAGAGGAGCCATTACTACAGGTAATGAGAGGAGGACACAGGAGCCATTACTACAGGTAATGAGGGGAGGACACAGGAGCCATTACTACAGGTAATGAGGGGAGGACAAAGGAGCCATTACCACAGGTAATGAGAGGAGGACAGAGGAGCCATTACTACAGGTAATGAGAGGAGGTCACAGGAGCCATTACTACAGGTAATGAGAGGAGGACACAGGAGCCATTACTACAGGTAATGAGGGGAGGACACAGGAGCCATTACTACAGGTAATGAGGGGAGGACAGAGGAGCCATTACCACAGGTAATGAGAGGAGGACACAGGAGCCATTACTACAGGTAATGAGAGGAGGACACAGGAGCCATTACTACAGGTAATGAGAGGAGGACAGAGGAGCCATTACTACAGGTAATGAGGGGAGGACACAGGAGCCATTACTACAGGTAATGAGAGGAGGACACAGGAGCCATTACTACAGGTAATGAGGGGAGGACACAGGAGCCATTACTACAGGTAATGAGGGGAGGACACAGGAGCCATTACTACAGGTAATGAGGGGAGGACACAGGAGCCATTAATACAGGTAATGAGGGGAGGACACAGGAGCCATTACTACAGGTAATGAGGGGAGGACAGAGGAGCCATTACTACAGGTAATGAGGGGAGGACACAGGAGCCATTACTACAGGTAATGAGAGGAGGACACAGGAGCCATTACTACAGGTAATGAGGGGGAGGACAGAGGAGCCATTACTACAGGTAATGAGGGGAGGACAGAGGAGCCATTACTACAGGTAATGAGGGGAGGACAGAGGAGCCATTACTACAGGTAATGAGAGGAGGACAGAGGAGCCATTACTACAGGTAATGAGAGGAGGACACAGGAGCCATTACTACAGGTAATGAGGGGAGGACACAGGAGCCATTACTACAGGTAATGAGAGGAGGACAGAGGAGCCATTACTACAGGTAATGAGAGGAGGACAGAGGAGCCATTACTACAGGTAATGAGAGGAGGACACAGGAGCCATTACTACAGGTAATGAGAGGAGGACACAGGAGCCGTTACTACAGGTAATGAGAGGAGGACACAGGAGCCGTTACTACAGGTAATGAGGGGAGGACACAGGAGCCATTACTACAGGTAATGGGAGGACACAGGAGCCATTACTACAGGTAATGAGGGGAGGACACAGGAGCCATTACTACAGGTAATGAGAGGAGGACAGAGGAGCCATTACTACAGGTAATGAGAGGAGGACACAGGAGCCATTACTACAGGTAATGAGGGGAGGACACAGGAGCCATTACTACAGGTAATGAGTGGAGGACAGAGGAGCCATTACTACAGGTAATGAGAGGAGGACAGAGGAGCTATTACTACAGGTAATGAGGGGAGGACACAGGAGCCATTACTACAGGTAATGAGAGGAGGACACAGGAGCCATTACTACAGGTAATGAGGGGAGGACACAGGAGCCATTACTACAGGTAATGAGAGGAGGACACAGGAGCCATTACTACAGGTAATGAGGGGAGGACACAGGAGCCATTACTACAGGTAATGAGGGGAGGACACAGGAGCCATTACTACAGGTAATGAGTGGAGGACAGAGGAGCCATTACTACAGGTAATGAGAGGAGGACAGAGGAGCCATTACTACTGGTAATGAGAGGAGGACAGAGGAGCCATTACTACAGGTAATGAGGGGAGGACACAGGAGCCATTACTACAGGTAATGAGGGGAGGACACAGGAGCCATTACTACAGGTAATGAGGGGAGGACACAGGAGCCATTACTACAGGTAATGAGAGGAGGACACAGGAGCCATTACTACAGGTAATGAGGGGAGGACAGAGGAGCCATTACTACAGGTAATGAGGGGAGGACAGAGGAGCCATTACTACAGGTAATGAGGGGAGGACAGAGGAGCCATTACTACAGGTAATGAGAGGAGGACACAGGAGCCATTACTACAGGTAATGTCAGGAGGACACAGGAGCCATTACTACAGGTAATGAGAGGAGGACACAGGAGCCATTACTACAGGTAATGAGAGGAGGACACAGGAGCCATTACTACAGGTAATGAGGGGAGGACAGAGGAGCCATTACTACAGGTAATGAGGGGAGGACACAGGAGCCATTACTACAGGTAATGAGAGGAGGACACAGGAGCCATTACTACAGGTAATGAGGGGAGGACAGAGGAGCCATTACTACAGGTAATGAGGGGAGGACACAGGAGCCATTACTACAGGTAATGAGAGGAGGGCAGAGGAGCCATTACTACAGGTAATGAGAGGAGGACAGAGGAGCCATTACTACAGGTAATGAGAGGAGGACACAGGAGCCATTACTACAGGTAATGAGGGGAGGACACAGGAGCCATTACTACAGGTAATGAGAGGAGGACACAGGAGCCATTACTACAGGTAATGAGGGGAGGACACAGGAGCCATTACAACAGGTAATGAGAGGAGGACACAGGAGCCATTACTACAGGTAATGAGGGGAGGACACAGGAGCCATTACTACAGGTAATGAGAGGAGGACACAGGAGCCATTACTACAGGTAATGAGGGGAGGACACAGGAGCCATTACAACAGGTAATGAGAGGAGGACACAGGAGCAATTACTACAGGTAATGAGGGGAGGACACAGGAGCCATTACTACAGGTAATGGGAGGACACAGGAGCCATTACTACAGGTAATGAGGGGAGGACAGAGGAGCCATTACTACAGGTAATGAGGGGAGGACACAGGAGCCATTACAACAGGTAATGAGAGGAGGACACAGGAGCAATTACTACAGGTAATGAGGGGAGGACACAGGAGCCATTACTACAGGTAATGAGGGGAGGACAGAGGAGCCATTACTACAGGTAATGAGGGGAGGACACAGGAGCCATTACTACAGGTAATGAGAGGAGGACAGAGGAGCCATTACTACAGGTAATGAGGGGAGGACACAGGAGCCATTACTACAGGTAATGAGAGGAGGACAGAGGAGCCATTACTACAGGTAATGAGAGGAGGACAGAGGAGCCATTACTACAGGTAATGAGGGGAGGACAGAGGAGCCATTACTACAGGTAATGAGGGGAGGATACAGGAGCCATTACTACAGGTAATGAGAGGAGGACACAGGAGCCATTACTACAGGTAATGAGGGGAGGACAGAGGAGCCATTACTACAGGTAATGAGGGGAGGACACAGGAGCCATTACTACAGGTAATGAGAGGAGGACACAGGAGCCATTACTACAGGTAATGAGGGGAGGACACAGGAGCCATTACTACAGGTAATGAGGGGAGGACACAGGAGCCATTACTACAGGTAATGAGAGGAGGGCAGAGGAGCCATTACTACAGGTAATGAGGGGAGGACACAGGAGCCATTACTACAGGTAATGAGAGGAGGACACAGGAGCCATTACTACAGGTAATGAGGGGAGGACACAGGAGCCATTACAACAGGTAATGAGAGGAGGACACAGGAGCAATTACTACAGGTAATGAGGGGAGGACACAGGAGCCATTACTACAGGTAATGAGGGGAGGACAGAGGAGCCATTACTACAGGTAATGAGGGGAGGACACAGGAGCCATTACTACAGGTAATGAGAGGAGGACAGAGGAGCTATTACTACAGGTAATGAGGGGAGGACACAGGAGCCATTACTACAGGTAATGAGAGGAGGACACAGGAGCCATTACTACAGGTAATGAGGGGAGGACACAGGAGCCATTACTACAGGTAATGAGAGGAGGACAGAGGAGCCATTACTACAGGTAATGAGGGGAAGACACTGGAGCCATTACTACAGGTAATGAGGGGAGGACAGAGGAGCCATTACTACAGGTAATGAGGGGAGGACAGAGGAGTCATTACTACTGGTAATGAGAGGAGGACAGAGGAGCCATTACTACAGGTAATGAGAGGAGGACAGAGGAGCCATTACTACAGGTAATGAGGGGAGGACACAGGAGCCATTACTACAGGTAATGAGAGGAGGACACAGGAGCCATTACTACAGGTAATGAGGGGAGGACACAGGAGCCATTACTACAGGTAATGAGGGGAGGACAGAGGAGCCATTACTACAGGTAATGAGGGGAGGACACAGGAGCCATTACTACAGGTAATGAGAGGAGGACACAGGAGCCATTACTACAGGTAATGAGAGGAGGACACAGGAGCCATTACTACAGGTAATGAGGGGAGGACAGAGGAGCCATTACTACAGGTAATGAGGGGAGGACAGAGGAGCCATCACTACAGGTAATGAGGGGAGGACAGAGGAGCCATTACTACAGGTAATGAGAGGAGGACACAGGAGCCATTACTACAGGTAATGATAGGAGGACACAGGAGCCATTACTACAGGTAATGAGGGGAGGACACAGGAGCCATTACTACAGGTAATGAGAGGAGGACACAGGAGCCATTACTACAGGAAATGAGGGGAGGACACAGGAGCCATTACTACAGGTAATGAGAGGAGGACAGAGAAGCCATTACTACAGGTAATGAGAGGAGGACACAGGAGCCATTACTACAGGTAATGAGGGGAGGAGAGAGGAGCCATTACTACAGGTAATGGGAGGACACAGGAGCCATTACTACAGGTAATGAGGGGAGGAGAGAGGAGCCATTACTACAGGTAATGAGAGGAGGACAGAGGAGCCATTACTACAGGTAATGAGAGGAGGACACAGGAGCCATTACTACAGGTAATGAGAGGAGGACACAGGAGCCATTACTACAGGTAATGAGAGGAGGACACAGGAGCCATTACTACAGGTAATGAGGGGAGGACACAGGAGCCATTACTACAGGTAATGGGAGGACACAGGAGCCATTACTACAGGTAATGAGGGGAGGAGAGAGGAGCCATTACTACAGGTAATGAGAGGAGGACAGAGGAGCCATTACTACAGGTAATGAGAGGAGGACACAGGAGCCATTACTACAGGTAATGAGGGGAGGACAGAGGAGCCATTACTACAGGTAATGAGAGGAGGACACAGGAGTCATTACTACAGGTAATGAGAGGAGGACACAGGAGCCATTACTACAGGTAATGAGAGGAGGACACAGGAGCCATTACTACAGGTAATGAGAGGAGGACAGAGGAGCCATTACTACAGGTAATGAGGGGAGGACACAGGAGCCATTACTACAGGTAATGAGAGGAGGACACAGGAGCCATTACTACAGGTAATGAGGGGAGGACACAGGAGCCATTACTACAGGTAATGAGAGGAGGACACAGGAGCCATTACTACAGGTAATGAGAGGAGGACAGAGGAGCCATTACTACAGGTAATGAGAGGAGGACACAGGAGTCATTACTACAGGTAATGAGAGGAGGACAAAGGAGCCATTACTACAGGTAATGAGAGGAGGACACAGGAGCCATTACTACAGGTAATGAGAGGAGGACAGAGGAGCCATTACTACAGGTAATGAGGGGAGGACACAGGAGCCATTACTACAGGTAATGAGAGGAGGACACAGGAGCCATTACTACAGGTAATGAGGGGAGGACACAGGAGCCATTACTACAGGTAATGAGAGGAGGACACAGGAGCCATTACTACAGGTAATGAGAGGAGGACAGAGGAGCCATTACTACAGGTAATGAGAGGAGGACACAGGAGCCATTACTACAGGTAATGGGAGGACACAGGAGCCATTACTACAGGTAATGAGGGGAGGACACAGGAGCCATTACTACAGGTAATAAGAGGAGGAGAGAGGAGCCATTACTACAGGTAATGAGGGGAGGACAGAGGAGCCATTACTACAGGTAATGAGAGGAGGACACAGGAGCCATTACTACAGGTAATGGGAGGACACAGGAGCCATTACTACAGGTAATGAGGGGAGGACACAGGAGCCATTACTACAGGTAATGAGGGGAGGACACAGGAGCCATTACTGCAGGTAGTGAGGGGAGGACAGAGGAGCCATTACTACAGGTAGTGAGGGGAGGACAGAGGAGCCATTACTACAGGTAATGAGAGGAGGACACAGGAGCCATTACTACAGGTAATGAGAGGAGGACACAGGAGCCATTACTACAGGTAATGAGAGGAGGACAGAGGAGTCATTACTACAGGTAATGAGAGGAGGACACAGGAGCCATTACTACAGGTAATGAGGGGAGGACAGAGGAGCCATTACTACAGGTAATGAGAGGAGGACACAGGAGCCATTACTACAGGTAATGAGGGGAGGACAGAGGAGCCATTACTACAGGTAATGAGAGGAGGACACAGGAGCCATTACTACTGGTAATGAGAGGAGGACAGAGGAGCCATTACTACAGGTAATGAGAGGAGGACACAGGAGCCATTACTACAGGTAATGAGAGGAGGACACAGGAGCCTTTACTACAGGTAATGAGGGGAGGACACAGGAGCCATTACTACAGGTAATGAGGGGAGGACACAGGAGCCATTACTACAGGTAATGAGAGGAGGACACAGGAGCCATTACTACAGGTAATGAGGGGAGGACACAGGAGCCATTACTACAGGTAATGAGAGGGGGACAGAGGAGCCATTACTACAGGTAATGAGAGGAGGACAGAGGAGCCATTACTACAGGTAATGAGAGGAGGACACAGGAGCCATTACTACAGGTAATGAGGGGAGGACACAGGAGCCATTACTACAGGTAATGAGGGGAGGACACAGGAGCCATTACTACAGGTAATGAGAGGAGGACAGAGGAGCCATTACTACAGGTAATGAGGGGAGGACACAGGAGCCATTACTACAGGTAATGAGAGGAGGACACAGGAGCCATTACTACAGGTAATGAGGGGAGGACACAGGAGCCATTACTACAGGTAATGAGAGGGGGACAGAGGAGCCATTACTACAGGTAATGAGAGGAGGACAGAGGAGCCATTACTACAGGTAATGAGAGGAGGACACAGGAGCCATTACTACAGGTAATGAGGGGAGGACACAGGAGCCATTACTACAGGTAATGAGGGGAGGACAAAGGAGCCATTACCACAGGTAATGAGAGGAGGACAGAGGAGCCATTACTACAGGTAATGAGAGGAGGACACAGGAGCCATTACTACAGGTAATGAGAGGAGGACACAGGAGCCATTACTACAGGTAATGAGGGGAGGACACAGGAGCCATTACTACAGGTAATGAGGGGAGGACAGAGGAGCCATTACCACAGGTAATGAGAGGAGGACACAGGAGCCATTACTACAGGTAATGAGAGGAGGACACAGGAGCCATTACTACAGGTAATGAGAGGAGGACAGAGGAGCCATTACTACAGGTAATGAGGGGAGGACACAGGAGCCATTACTACAGGTAATGAGAGGAGGACACAGGAGCCATTACTACAGGTAATGAGGGGAGGACACAGGAGCCATTACTACAGGTAATGAGGGGAGGACACAGGAGCCATTACTACAGGTAATGAGGGGAGGACACAGGAGCCATTACTACAGGTAATGAGGGGAGGACACAGGAGCCATTACTACAGGTAATGAGGGGAGGACAGAGGAGCCATTACTACAGGTAATGAGGGGAGGACACAGGAGCCATTACTACAGGTAATGAGAGGAGGACACAGGAGCCATTAGTACAGGTAATGAGGGGGAGGACAGAGGAGCCATTACTACAGGTAATGAGGGGAGGACAGAGGAGCCATTACTACAGGTAATGAGGGGAGGACAGAGGAGCCATTACTACAGGTAATGAGAGGAGGACAGAGGAGCCATTACTACAGGTAATGAGAGGAGGACACAGGAGCCATTACTACAGGTAATGAGGGGAGGACACAGGAGCCATTACTACAGGTAATGAGAGGAGGACAGAGGAGCCATTACTACAGGTAATGAGAGGAGGACACAGGAGCCATTACTACAGGTAATGAGGGGAGGACACAGGAGCCATTACTACAGGTAATGAGGGGAGGACACAGGAGCCATTACTACAGGTAATGAGTGGAGGACACAGGAGCCATTACTACAGGTAATGAGGGGAGGACACAGGAGCCATTACTACAGGTAATGAGAGGAGGACAGAGGAGCCATTACTACAGGTAATGAGAGGAGGACAAAGGAGCAATTACTACAGGTAATGGGAGGACACAGGAGCCATTACTACAGGTAATGAGGGGAGGACACAGGAGCCATTACTACAGGTAATGAGAGGAGGACAGAGGAGCCATTACTACAGGTAATGAGAGGAGGACACAGGAGCCATTACTACAGGTAATGAGGGGAGGACACAGGAGCCATTACTACAGGTAATGAGAGGAGGACAGAGGAGCCATTACTACAGGTAATGAGAGGAGGACAGAGGAGCTATTACTACAGGTAATGAGGGGAGGACACAGGAGCCATTACTACAGGTAATGGGAGGACACAGGAGCCATTACTACAGGTAATGAGGGGAGGACACAGGAGCCATTACTACAGGTAATGAGAGGAGGACAGAGGAGCCATTACTACAGGTAATGAGAGGAGGACACAGGAGCCATTACTACAGGTAATGAGGGGAGGACACAGGAGCCATTACTACAGGTAATGAGAGGAGGACAGAGGAGCCATTACTACAGGTAATGAGAGGAGGACAGAGGAGCCATTACTACTGGTAATGAGAGGAGGACAGAGGAGCCATTACTACAGGTAATGAGGGGAGGACACAGGAGCCATTACTACAGGTAATGAGGGGAGGACACAGGAGCCATTACTACAGGTAATGAGGGGAGGACACAGGAGCCATTACTACAGGTAATGAGAGGAGGACACAGGAGCCATTACTACAGGTAATGAGGGGAGGACAGAGGAGCCATTACTACAGGTAATGAGGGGAGGACAGAGGAGCCATTACTACAGGTAATGAGGGGAGGACAGAGGAGCCATTACTACAGGTAATGAGAGGAGGACACAGGAGCCATTACTACAGGTAATGAGAGGAGGACACAGGAGCCATTACTACAGGTAATGTCAGGAGGACACAGGAGCCATTACTACAGGTAATGTCAGGAGGACACAGGAGCCATTACTACAGGTAATGAGAGGAGGACACAGGAGCCATTACTACAGGTAATGAGAGGAGGACACAGGAGCCATTACTACAGGTAATGAGAGGAGGACACAGGGGCCATTACTACAGGTAATGAGAGGAGGACAGAGGAGCCATTACTACAGGTAATGAGGGGAGGACACAGGAGCCATTACTACAGGTAATGAGGGGAGGACACAGGAGCCATTACTACAGGTAATGAGAGGAGGACACAGGAGCCGTTACTACAGGTAATGAGAGGAGGACACAGGAGCCATTACTACAGGTAATGAGAGGAGGACACAGGAGCCATTACTACAGGTAATGAGAGGAGGACACAGGAGCCATTACTACAGGTAATGAGGGGAGGACAGAGGAGCCATTACTACAGGTAATGAGGGGAGGACACAGGAGCCATTACTACAGGTAATGAGAGGAGGACACAGGAGCCATTACTACAGGTAATGAGGGGAGGACAGAGGAGCCATTACTACAGGTAATGAGGGGAGGACACAGGAGCCATTACTACAGGTAATGAGAGGAGGGCAGAGGAGCCATTACTACAGGTAATGAGGGGAGGACACAGGAGCCATTACTACAGGTAATGAGAGGAGGACACAGGAGCCATTACTACAGGTAATGAGGGGAGGACACAGGAGCCATTACAACAGGTAATGAGAGGAGGACACAGGAGCAATTACTACAGGTAATGAGGGGAGGACACAGGAGCCATTACTACAGGTAATGAGAGGAGGACAGAGGAGCCATTACTACAGGTAATGAGAGGAGGACACAGGAGCCATTACTACAGGTAATGAGGGGAGGACACAGGAGCCATTACTACAGGTAATGAGGGGAGGACACAGGAGCCATTACTACAGGTAATGAGTGGAGGACACAGGAGCCATTACTACAGGTAATGAGGGGAGGACACAGGAGCCATTACTACAGGTAATGAGAGGAGGACAGAGGAGCCATTACTACAGGTAATGAGAGGAGGACAAAGGAGCAATTACTACAGGTAATGGGAGGACACAGGAGCCATTACTACAGGTAATGAGGGGAGGACACAGGAGCCATTACTACAGGTAATGAGAGGAGGACAGAGGAGCCATTACTACAGGTAATGAGAGGAGGACACAGGAGCCATTACTACAGGTAATGAGGGGAGGACACAGGAGCCATTACTACAGGTAATGAGAGGAGGACAGAGGAGCCATTACTACAGGTAATGAGAGGAGGACAGAGGAGCTATTACTACAGGTAATGAGGGGAGGACACAGGAGCCATTACTACAGGTAATGGGAGGACACAGGAGCCATTACTACAGGTAATGAGGGGAGGACACAGGAGCCATTACTACAGGTAATGAGAGGAGGACAGAGGAGCCATTACTACAGGTAATGAGAGGAGGACACAGGAGCCATTACTACAGGTAATGAGGGGAGGACACAGGAGCCATTACTACAGGTAATGAGAGGAGGACAGAGGAGCCATTACTACAGGTAATGAGAGGAGGACAGAGGAGCCATTACTACTGGTAATGAGAGGAGGACAGAGGAGCCATTACTACAGGTAATGAGGGGAGGACACAGGAGCCATTACTACAGGTAATGAGGGGAGGACACAGGAGCCATTACTACAGGTAATGAGGGGAGGACACAGGAGCCATTACTACAGGTAATGAGAGGAGGACACAGGAGCCATTACTACAGGTAATGAGGGGAGGACAGAGGAGCCATTACTACAGGTAATGAGGGGAGGACAGAGGAGCCATTACTACAGGTAATGAGGGGAGGACAGAGGAGCCATTACTACAGGTAATGAGAGGAGGACACAGGAGCCATTACTACAGGTAATGAGAGGAGGACACAGGAGCCATTACTACAGGTAATGTCAGGAGGACACAGGAGCCATTACTACAGGTAATGTCAGGAGGACACAGGAGCCATTACTACAGGTAATGAGAGGAGGACACAGGAGCCATTACTACAGGTAATGAGAGGAGGACACAGGAGCCATTACTACAGGTAATGAGAGGAGGACACAGGGGCCATTACTACAGGTAATGAGAGGAGGACAGAGGAGCCATTACTACAGGTAATGAGGGGAGGACACAGGAGCCATTACTACAGGTAATGAGGGGAGGACACAGGAGCCATTACTACAGGTAATGAGAGGAGGACACAGGAGCCGTTACTACAGGTAATGAGAGGAGGACACAGGAGCCATTACTACAGGTAATGAGAGGAGGACACAGGAGCCATTACTACAGGTAATGAGAGGAGGACACAGGAGCCATTACTACAGGTAATGAGGGGAGGACAGAGGAGCCATTACTACAGGTAATGAGGGGAGGACACAGGAGCCATTACTACAGGTAATGAGAGGAGGACACAGGAGCCATTACTACAGGTAATGAGGGGAGGACAGAGGAGCCATTACTACAGGTAATGAGGGGAGGACACAGGAGCCATTACTACAGGTAATGAGAGGAGGGCAGAGGAGCCATTACTACAGGTAATGAGGGGAGGACACAGGAGCCATTACTACAGGTAATGAGAGGAGGACACAGGAGCCATTACTACAGGTAATGAGGGGAGGACACAGGAGCCATTACAACAGGTAATGAGAGGAGGACACAGGAGCAATTACTACAGGTAATGAGGGGAGGACACAGGAGCCATTACTACAGGTAATGAGGGGAGGACAGAGGAGCCATTACTACAGGTAATGAGGGGAGGACACAGGAGCCATTACTACAGGTAATGAGAGGAGGACAGAGGAGCCATTACTACAGGTAATGAGGGGAGGACACAGGAGCCATTACTACAGGTAATGAGAGGAGGACAGAGGAGCCATTACTACAGGTAATGAGAGGAGGACAGAGGAGCCATTACTACAGGTAATGAGAGGAGGACAGAGGAGCCATTACTACAGGTAATGAGGGGAGGACAGAGGAGCCATTACTACAGGTAATGAGGGGAGGACACAGGAGCCATTACTACAGGTAATGAGAGGAGGACACAGGAGCCATTACTACAGGTAATGAGAGGAGGACACAGGAGCCATTACTACAGGTAATGAGAGGAGGACACAGGAGCCATTACTACAGGTAATGAGAGGAGGACACAGGAGCCATTACTACAGGTAATGAGAGGAGGACACAGGGGCCATTACTACAGGTAATGAGAGGAGGACAGAGGAGCCATTACTACAGGTAATGAGGGGAGGACACAGGAGCCATTACTACAGGTAATGAGGGGAGGACACAGGAGCCATTACTACAGGTAATGAGAGGAGGACACAGGAGCCGTTACTACAGGTAATGAGAGGAGGACACAGGAGCCATTACTACAGGTAATGAGAGGAGGACACAGGAGCCATTACTACAGGTAATGAGAGGAGGACACAGGAGCCATTACTACAGGTAATGAGGGGAGGACAGAGGAGCCATTACTACAGGTAATGAGGGGAGGACACAGGAGCCATTACTACAGGTAATGAGAGGAGGACACAGGAGCCATTACTACAGGTAATGAGGGGAGGACAGAGGAGCCATTACTACAGGTAATGAGGGGAGGACACAGGAGCCATTACTACAGGTAATGAGAGGAGGGCAGAGGAGCCATTACTACAGGTAATGAGGGGAGGACACAGGAGCCATTACTACAGGTAATGAGAGGAGGACACAGGAGCCATTACTACAGGTAATGAGGGGAGGACACAGGAGCCATTACAACAGGTAATGAGAGGAGGACACAGGAGCAATTACTACAGGTAATGAGGGGAGGACACAGGAGCCATTACTACAGGTAATGAGGGGAGGACAGAGGAGCCATTACTACAGGTAATGAGGGGAGGACACAGGAGCCATTACTACAGGTAATGAGAGGAGGACAGAGGAGCCATTACTACAGGTAATGAGGGGAGGACACAGGAGCCATTACTACAGGTAATGAGAGGAGGACAGAGGAGCCATTACTACAGGTAATGAGAGGAGGACAGAGGAGCCATTACTACAGGTAATGAGAGGAGGACAGAGGAGCCATTACTACAGGTAATGAGGGGAGGACAGAGGAGCCATTACTACAGGTAATGAGGGGAGGACACAGGAGCCATTACTACAGGTAATGAGAGGAGGACACAGGAGCCATTACTACAGGTAATGAGAGGAGGACACAGGAGCCATTACTACAGGTAATGAGAGGAGGACACAGGAGCCATTACTACAGGTAATGAGGGGAGGACAGAGGAGCCATTACTACAGGTAATGAGGGGAGGACACAGGAGCCATAACTACAGGTAATGAGAGGAGGACACAGGAGCCATTACTACAGGTAATGAGGGGAGGACAGAGGAGCCATTACTACAGGTAATGAGGGGAGGACACAGGAGCCATTACTACAGGTAATGAGAGGAGGGCAGAGGAGCCATTACTACAGGTAATGAGGGGAGGACACAGGAGCCATTACTACAGGTAATGAGAGGAGGACACAGGAGCCATTACTACAGGTAATGAGGGGAGGACACAGGAGCCATTACTACAGATAATGAGAGGAGGACAGAGGAGCCATTACTACAGGTAATGAGAGGAGGACAGAGGAGCCATTACTACAGGTAATGAGAGGAGGACAGAGGAGCTATTACTACAGGTAATGAGGGGAGGACACAGGAGCCATTACTACAGGTAATGAGAGGAGGACAGAGGAGCTATTACTACAGGTAATGAGGGGAGGACACAGGAGCCATTACTACAGGTAATGAGAGAAGGACAGAGGAGCTATTACTACAGGTAATGAGGGGAGGACACAGGAGCCATTACTACAGGTAATGAGAGGAGGACACAGGAGCCATTACTACAGGTAATGAGGGGAGGACACAGAAGCCATTACTAAAGGTAATGAGAGGAGGACAGAGGAGCCATTACTACAGGTAATGAGGGGAAGACACTGGAGCCATTACTACAGGTAATGAGGGGAGGACAGAGGAGCCATTACTACAGGTAATGAGGGGAGGACAGAGGAGTCATTACTACTGGTAATGAGAGGAGGACAGAGGAGCCATTACTACAGGTAATGAGAGGAGGACAGAGGAGCCATTACTACAGGTAATGAGGGGAGGACACAGGAGCCATTACTACAGGTAATGAGAGGAGGACACAGGAGCCATTACTACAGGTAATGAGGGGAGGACACAGGAGCCATTACTACAGGTAATGAGGGGAGGACAGAGGAGCCATTACTACAGGTAATGAGGGGAGGACACAGGAGCCATTACTACAGGTAATGAGAGGAGGACACAGGAGCCATTACTACAGGTAATGAGAGGAGGACACAGGAGCCATTACTACAGGTAATGAGGGGAGGACAGAGGAGCCATTACTACAGGTAATGAGGGGAGGACAGAGGAGCCATCACTACAGGTAATGAGGGGAGGACAGAGGAGCCATTACTACAGGTAATGAGAGGAGGACACAGGAGCCATTACTACAGGTAATGATAGGAGGACACAGGAGCCATTACTACAGGTAATGAGGGGAGGACACAGGAGCCATTACTACAGGTAATGAGAGGAGGACAGAGGAGCCATTACTACAGGTAATGAGAGGAGGACACAGGAGCCATTACTACAGGTAATGAGAGGAGGACACAGGAGCCATTACTACAGGTAATGAGGGGAGGACAGAGGAGCCATTACTACAGGTAATGAGGGGAGGACAGAGGAGCCATCACTACAGGTAATGAGGGGAGGACAGAGGAGCCATTACTACAGGTAATGAGAGGAGGACACAGGAGCCATTACTACAGGTAATGATAGGAGGACACAGGAGCCATTACTACAGGTAATGAGAGGAGGACACAGGAGCCATTACTACAGGTAATGAGGGGAGGACAGAGGAGCCATTACTACAGGTAATGAGGGGAGGACAGAGGAGCCATCACTACAGGTAATGAGGGGAGGACAGAGGAGCCATTACTACAGGTAATGAGAGGAGGACACAGGAGCCATTACTACAGGTAATGATAGGAGGACACAGGAGCCATTACTACAGGTAATGAGGGGAGGACACAGGAGCCATTACTACAGGTAATGAGAGGAGGACAGAGGAGCCATTACTACAGGAAATGAGGGGAGGACACAGGAGCCATTACTACAGGTAATGAGAGGAGGACAGAGAAGCCATTACTACAGGTAATGAGAGGAGGACACAGGAGCCATTACTACAGGTAATGAGGGGAGGACACAGGAGCCATTACTACAGGTAATGGGAGGACACAGGAGCCATTACTACAGGTAATGAGGGGAGGAGAGAGGAGCCATTACTACAGGTAATGAGAGGAGGACAGAGGAGCCATTACTACAGGTAATGAGAGGAGGACACAGGAGCCATTACTACAGGTAATGAGAGGAGGACACAGGAGCCATTACTACAGGTAATGAGGGGAGGACACAGGAGCCATTACTACAGGTAATGGGAGGACACAGGAGCCATTACTACAGGTAATGAGGGGAGGAGAGAGGAGCCATTACTACAGGTAATGAGAGGAGGACAGAGGAGCCATTACTACAGGTAATGAGAGGAGGACACAGGAGCCATTACTACAGGTAATGAGGGGAGGACAGAGGAGCCATTACTACAGGTAATGAGAGGAGGACACAGGAGTCATTACTACAGGTAATGAGAGGAGGACACAGGAGCCATTACTACAGGTAATGAGAGGAGGACACAGGAGCCATTACTACAGGTAATGAGAGGAGGACAGAGGAGCCATTACTACAGGTAATGAGGGGAGGACACAGGAGCCATTACTACAGGTAATGAGAGGAGGACACAGGAGCCATTACTACAGGTAATGAGGGGAGGACACAGGAGCCATTACTACAGGTAATGAGAGGAGGACACAGGAGCCATTACTACAGGTAATGAGAGGAGGACAGAGGAGCCATTACTACAGGTAATGAGAGGAGGACACAGGAGTCATTACTACAGGTAATGAGAGGAGGACACAGGAGCCATTACTACAGGTAATGAGAGGAGGACACAGGAGCCATTACTACAGGTAATGAGAGGAGGACAGAGGAGCCATTACTACAGGTAATGAGGGGAGGACACAGGAGCCATTACTACAGGTAATGAGAGGAGGACACAGGAGCCATTACTACAGGTAATGAGGGGAGGACACAGGAGCCATTACTACAGGTAATGAGAGGAGGACACAGGAGCCATTACTACAGGTAATGAGAGGAGGACAGAGGAGCCATTACTACAGGTAATGAGAGGAGGACACAGGAGCCATTACTACAGGTAATGGGAGGACACAGGAGCCATTACTACAGGTAATGAGGGGAGGACACAGGAGCCATTACTACAGGTAATAAGAGGAGGAGAGAGGAGCCATTACTACAGGTAATGAGGGGAGGACAGAGGAGCCATTACTACAGGTAATGAGAGGAGGACACAGGAGCCATTACTACAGGTAATGGGAGGACACAGGAGCCATTACTACAGGTAATGAGGGGAGGACACAGGAGCCATTACTACAGGTAATGAGGGGAGGACACAGGAGCCATTACTGCAGGTAATGAGGGGAGGACAGAGGAGCCATTACTACAGGTAATGAGAGGAGGACACAGGAGCCATTACTACAGGTAATGAGGGGAGGACAGAGGAGCCATTACTACAGGTAATGAGAGGAGGACAGAGGAGCCATTACTACAGGTAATGAGAGGAGGACAGAGGAGCCATTACTACAGGTAATGAGGGGAGGACAGAGGAGCCATTACTACAGGTAATGAGGGGAGGACAGAGGAGCCATTACTACAGGTAATGAGAGGAGGACAGAGGAGCCATTACTACAGGTAATGAGGGGAGGACACAGGAGCCATTACTACAGGTAATGAGAGGAGGACACAGGAGCCATTACTACAGGTAATGAGAGGAGGACAGAGGAGCCATTACTACAGGTAATGAGAGGAGGACAGAGGAGCCATTACTACAGGTAATGAGGGGAGGACACAGGAGCCATTACTACAGGTAATGAGGGGAGGACAGAGGAGCCATTACTACAGGTAATGAGAGGAGGACACAGGAGCCATTACTACAGGTAATGAGAGGAGGACAGAGGAGCCATTACTACAGGTAATGAGAGGAGGACACAGGAGCCATTACTACAGGTAATGAGAGGAGGACATAGGAGCCATTACTACAGGTAATGAGGGGAGGACAGAGGAGCCATTACTACAGGTAATGAGAGGAGGACACAGGAGCCATTACTACAGGTAATGAGAGGAGGACACAGGAGCCATTACTACAGGTAATGAGGGGAGGACAGAGGAGCCATTACTACAGGTAATGAGAGGAGGACACAGGAGCCATTACTACAGGTAATGAGGGGAGGACAGAGGAGCCATTACTACAGGTAATGAGAGGAGGACACAGGAGCCATTACTACTGGTAATGAGAGGAGGACAGAGGAGCCATTACTACAGGTAATGAGAGGAGGACACAGGAGCCATTACTACAGGTAATGAGAGGAGGACACAGGAGCTTTTACTACAGGTAATGAGGGGAGGACACAGGAGCCATTACTACAGGTAATGAGGGGAGGACACAGGAGCCATTACTACAGGTAATGAGGGGAGGACACAGGAGCCATTACTACAGGTAATGAGGGGAGGACACAGGAGCCATTACTACAGGTAATGAGAGGAGGACAGAGGAGCCATTACTACAGGTAATGAGAGGAAGACACAGGAGCCATTACTACAGGTAATGAGAGGAGGACACAGGAGCCATTACTACAGGTAATGAGGGGAGGACACAGGAGCCATTACTACAGGTAATGAGAGGAGGACACAGGAGCCATTACTACAGGTAATGAGAGGAGGACAGAGGAGCCATTACTACAGGTAATGAGAGGAGGACACAGGAGCCATTACTACAGGTAATGAGGGGAGGACACAGGAGCCATTACTACAGGTAATGAGGGGAGGACAAAGGAGCCATTACCACAGGTAATGAGAGGAGGACAGAGGAGCCATTACTACAGGTAATGAGAGGAGGACACAGGAGCCATTACTACAGGTAATGAGAGGAGGACACAGGAGCCATTACTACAGGTAATGAGGGGAGGACACAGGAGCCATTACTACAGGTAATGAGGGGAGGACAGAGGAGCCATTACCACAGGTAATGAGAGGAGGACACAGGAGCCATTACTACAGGTAATGAGAGGAGGACACAGGAGC
This sequence comes from Engystomops pustulosus, assembly GCF_040894005.1. NCBI lineage: Eukaryota > Metazoa > Chordata > Amphibia > Anura > Leptodactylidae > Engystomops > Engystomops pustulosus. The sequence goes on along the minus strand of NC_092420.1, from coordinate 93,965,311 downwards.
CATTACTACAGGTAATGAGAGGAGGACAGAGGAGCCATTACTACAGGTAATGAGGGGAGGACACAGGAGCCATTACTACAGGTAATGAGAGGAGGACACAGGAGCCATTACTACAGGTAATGAGGGGAGGACACAGGAGCCATTACTACAGGTAATGAGAGGAGGACACAGGAGCCATTACTACAGGTAATGAGAGGAGGACAGAGGAGCCATTACTACAGGTAATGAGGGGAGGACAGAGGAGCCATTACTACAGGTAATGAGGGGAGGACAGAGGAGCCATTACTACAGGTAATGAGGGGAGGACACAGGAGCCATTACTACAGGTAATGAGGGGAGGACAGAGGAGCCATTACTACAGGTAATGAGAGGAGGACAGAGGAGCCATTACTACAGGTAATGAGAGGAGGACACAGGAGCCATTACTACAGGTAATGAGAGGAGGACACAGGAGCCATTACTACAGGTAATGAGGGGAGGACACAGGAGCCATTACTACAGGTAATGAGGGGAGGACACAGGAGCCATTACTACAGGTAATGAGGGGAGGACACAGGAGCCATTACTACAGGTAATGAGGGGAGGACAGAGGAGCCATTACTACAGGTAATGAGGGGAGGACACAGGAGCCATTACTACAGGTAATGAGAGGAGGACACAGGAGCCATTACTACAGGTAATGAGGGGGAGGAAAGAGGAGCCATTACTACAGGTAATGAGGGGAGGACAGAGGAGCCATTACTACAGGTAATGAGGGGAGGACAGAGGAGCCATTACTACAGGTAATGAGAGGAGGACAGAGGAGCCATTACTACAGGTAATGAGAGGAGGACACAGGAGCCATTACTACAGGTAATGAGGGGAGGACACAGGAGCCATTACTACAGGTAATGAGAGGAGGACAGAGGAGCCATTACTACAGGTAATGAGAGGAGGACACAGGAGCCATTACTACAGGTAATGAGGGGAGGACACAGGAGCCATTACTACAGGTAATGAGGGGAGGACACAGGAGCCATTACTACAGGTAATGAGTGGAGGACACAGGAGCCATTACTACAGGTAATGAGGGGAGGACACAGGAGCCATTACTACAGGTAATGAGAGGAGGACAGAGGAGCCATTACTACAGGTAATGAGAGGAGGACAAAGGAGCCATTACTACAGGTAATGGGAGGACACAGGAGCCATTACTACAGGTAATGAGGGGAGGACACAGGAGCCATTACTACAGGTAATGAGAGGAGGACAGAGGAGCCATTACTACAGGTAATGAGAGGAGGACACAGGAGCCATTACTACAGGTAATGAGGGGAGGACACAGGAGCCATTACTACAGGTAATGAGAGGAGGACAGAGGAGCCATTACTACAGGTAATGAGAGGAGGACACAGGAGCCATTACTACAGGTAATGAGGGGAGGACAGAGGAGCCATTACTACAGGTAATGAGAGGAGGACACAGGAGCCATTACTACAGGTAATGAGGGGAGGACACAGGAGCCATTACTACAGGTAATGAGAGGAGGACAGAGGAGCCATTACTACAGGTAATGAGAGGAGGACAGAGGAGCTAATACTACAGGTAATGAGGGGAGGACACAGGAGCCATTACTACAGGTAATGAGAGGAGGACACAGGAGCCATTACTACAGGTAATGAGGGGAGGACACAGGAGCCATTACTACAGGTAATGAGAGGAGGACAGAGGAGCCATTACTACAGGTAATGAGAGGAGGACAGAGGAGCCATTACTACTGGTAATGAGAGGAGGACAGAGGAGCCATTACTACAGGTAATGAGGGGAGGACACAGGAGCCATTACTACAGGTAATGAGGGGAGGACACAGGAGCCATTACTACAGGTAATGAGGGGAGGACACAGGAGCCATTACTACAGGTAATGAGAGGAGGACACAGGAGCCATTACTACAGGTAATGAGGGGAGGACAGAGGAGCCATTACTACAGGTAATGAGGGGAGGACAGAGGAGCCATTACTACAGGTAATGAGAGGAGGACACAGGAGCCATTACTACAGGTAATGAGAGGAGGACAGAGGAGCCATTACTACAGGTAATGAGGGGAGGACACAGGAGCCATTACTACAGGTAATGAGGGGAGGACACAGGAGCCATTACTACAGGTAATGAGAGGAGGACACAGGAGCCATTACTACAGGTAATGAGGGGAGGACAGAGGAGCCATTACTACAGGTAATGAGGGGAGGACAGAGGAGCCATTACTACAGGTAATGAGAGGAGGACACAGGAGCCATTACTACAGGAAATGAGGGGAGGACACAGGAGCCATTACTACAGGTAATGAGGGGAGGACAGAGGAGCCATTACTACAGGTAATGAGAGGAGGACACAGGAGCCATTACTACAGGTAATGAGAGGAGGACAGAGGAGCCATTACTACAGGTAATGAGGGGAGGACAGAGGAGCCATTACTACAGGTAATGAGAGGAGGACAGAGGAGCCATTACTACAGGTAATGAGAGGAGGACACAGGAGCCATTACTACAGGTAATGAGGGGAGGACACAGGAGCCATTACTACAGGTAATGAGGGGAGGACACAGGAGCCATTACTACAGGTAATGAGAGAAGGACACAGGAGCCATTACTACAGGTAATGAGGGGAGGACACAGGAGCCATTACTACAGGTAATGAGGGGAGGACACAGGAGCCATTACTACAGGTAATGAGAGAAGGACACAGGAGCCATTACTACAGGTAATGAGGGGAGGACACAGGAGCCATTACTACAGGTAATGAGAGGAGGACAGAGGAGCCATTACTACAGGTAATGAGAGGAGGACACAGGAGTCATTACTACAGGTAATGAGAGGAGGACACAGGAGCCATTACTACAGGTAATGAGAGGAGGACACAGGAGCCATTACTACAGGTAATGTCAGGAGGACACAGGAGCCATTACTACAGGTAATGAGAGGAGGACACAGGAGCCATTACTACAGGTAATGAGAGGAGGACACAGGAGCCATTACTACAGGTAATGAGAGGAGGACACAGGGGCCATTACTACAGGTAATGAGAGGAGGACAGAGGAGCCATTACTACAGGTAATGAGGGGAGGACACAGGAGCCATTACTACAGGTAATGAGGGGAGGACACAGGAGCCATTACTACAGGTAATGAGAGGAGGACACAGGAGCCGTTACTACAGGTAATGAGAGGAGGACACAGGAGCCATTACTACAGGTAATGAGAGGAGGACACAGGAGCCATTACTACAGGTAATGAGAGGAGGACACAGGAGCCATTACTACAGGTAATGAGGGGAGGACAGAGAAGCCATTACTACAGGTAATGAGAGGAGGACAGAGGAGCCATCACTACAGGTAATGAGAGGAGGACACAGGAGCCATTACTACAGGTAATGAGAGGAGGGCAGAGGAGCCATTACTACAGGTAATGAGGGGAGGACACAGAAGCCATTACTACAGGTAATGAGAGGAGGACACAGGAGCCATTACTATAGGTAATGGGAGGACACAGGAGCCATTACTACAGGTAATGAGTGGAGGACAGAGGAGCCATTACTACAGGTAATGAGGGGAGGACAGAGGAGCCATTAATACAGGTAATGAGGGGAGGACACAGAAGCCATTACTACAGGTAATGAGAGGAGGACACAGGAGCCATTACTACAGGTAATGAGAGGAGGACACAGGAGCCATTACTACAGGTAATGAGAGGAGGACACAGGAGCCATTACTACAGGTAATGAGGGGAGGACAGAGGAGCCATTACTACAGGTAATGAGGGGAGGACACAGGAGCCATTACTACAGGTAATGAGAGGAGGGCAGAGGAGCCATTACTACAGGTAATGAGGGGAGGACACAGGAGCCATTACTACAGGTAATGAGAGGAGGACACAGGAGCCATTACTACAGGTAATGAGGGGCGGACACAGGAGCCATTACAGCAGGTAATGAGAGGAGGACACAGGAGCAATTACTACAGGTAATGAGGGGAGGACACAGGAGCCATTACTACAGGTAATGAGGGGAGGACAGAGGAGCCATTACTACAGGTAATGAGGGGAGGACACAGGAGCCATTACTACAGGTAATGAGAGGAGGACACAGGAGCCATTACTACAGGTAATGAGGGGAGGACACAGGAGCCATTACAGCAGGTAATGAGAGGAGGACACAGGAGCAATTACTACAGGTAATGAGGGGAGGACACAGGAGCCATTACTACAGGTAATGAGGGGAGGACAGAGGAGCCATTACTACAGGTAATGAGGGGAGGACACAGGAGCCATTACTACAGGTAATGAGAGGAGGACACAGGAGCCATTACTACAGGTAATGAGGGGAGGACAGAGGAGCCATTACTACAGGTAATGAGGGGAGGACACAGGAGCCATTACTACAGGTAATGAGAGGAGGACACAGGAGCCATTACTACAGGTAATGAGGGGAGGACACAGGAGCCATTACTACAGGTAATGAGGGGAGGACACAGGAGCCATTACTACAGGTAATGAGAGGAGGACAGAGGAGCCATTACTACAGGTAATGAGAGGAGGACAGAGGAGCCATTACTACAGGTAATGAGAGGAGGACAGAGGAGCCATTACTACAGGTAATGAGAGGAGGACAGAGGAGCTATTACTACAGGTAATGAGGGGAGGACACAGGAGCCATTACTACAGGTAATGAGAGGAGGACACAGGAGCCATTACTACAGGTAATGAGGGGAGGACACAGGAGCCATTACTACAGGTAATGAGAGGAGGACAGAGGAGCCATTACTACAGGTAATGAGGGGAAGACACTGGAGCCATTACTACAGGTAATGAGGGGAGGACAGAGGAGCCATTACTACAGGTAATGAGGGGAGGACAGAGGAGTCATTACTACTGGTAATGAGAGGAGGACAGAGGAGCCATTACTACAGGTAATGAGAGGAGGACAGAGGAGCCATTACTACAGGTAATGAAGGGAGGACACAGGAGCCATTACTACAGGTAATGAGAGGAGGACACAGGAGCCATTACTACAGGTAATGAGGGGAGGACACAGGAGCCATTACTACAGGTAATGAGGGGAGGACAGAGGAGCCATTACTACAGGTAATGAGGGGAGGACACAGGAGCCATTACTACAGGTAATGAGAGGAGGACACAGGAGCCATTACTACAGGTAATGAGAGGAGGACACAGGAGCCATTACTACAGGTAATGAGGGGAGGACAGAGGAGCCATTACTACAGGTAATGAGGGGAGGACACAGGAGCCATCACTACAGGTAATGAGGGGAGGACAGAGGAGCCATTACTACAGGTAATGAGAGGAGGACACAGGAGCCATTACTACAGGTAATGATAGGAGGACACAGGAGCCATTACTACAGGTAATGAGGGGAGGACACAGGAGCCATTACTACAGGTAATGAGAGGAGGACACAGGAGCCATTACTACAGGAAATGAGGGGAGGACACAGGAGCCATTACTACAGGTAATGAGAGGAGGACAGAGAAGCCATTACTACAGGTAATGAGAGGAGGACACAGGAGCCATTACTACAGGTAATGAGGGGAGGACACAGGAGCCATTACTACAGGTAATGGGAGGACACAGGAGCCATTACTACAGGTAATGAGGGGAGGAGAGAGGAGCCATTACTACAGGTAATGAGAGGAGGACAGAGGAGCCATTACTACAGGTAATGAGAGGAGGACACAGGAGCCATTACTACAGGTAATGAGAGGAGGACACAGGAGCCATTACTACAGGTAATGAGAGGAGGACACAGGAGCCATTACTACAGGTAATGAGGGGAGGACACAGGAGCCATTACTACAGGTAATGGGAGGACACAGGAGCCATTACTACAGGTAATGAGGGGAGGAGAGAGGAGCCATTACTACAGGTAATGAGAGGAGGACAGAGGAGCCATTACTACAGGTAATGAGAGGAGGACACAGGAGCCATTACTACAGGTAATGAGGGGAGGACTGAGGAGCCATTACTACAGGTAATGAGAGGAGGACACAGGAGTCATTACTACAGGTAATGAGAGGAGGACACAGAAGCCATTACTACAGGTAATGAGAGGAGGACACAGGAGCCATTACTACAGGTAATGAGAGGAGGACAGAGGAGCCATTACTACAGGTAATGAGGGGAGGACACAGGAGCCATTACTACAGGTAATGAGAGGAGGACACAGGAGCCATTACTACAGGTAATGAGGGTAGGACACAGGAGCCATTACTACAGGTAATGAGAGGAGGACACAGGAGCCATTACTACAGGTAATGAGAGGAGGACAGAGGAGCCATTACTACAGGTAATGAGAGGAGGACACAGGAGTCATTACTACAGGTAATGAGAGGAGGACACAGGAGCCATTACTACAGGTAATGAGAGGAGGACACAGGAGCCATTACTACAGGTAATGAGAGGAGGACAGAGGAGCCATTACTACAGGTAATGAGGGGAGGACACAGGAGCCATTACTACAGGTAATGAGAGGAGGACACAGGAGCCATTACTACAGGTAATGAGGGGAGGACACAGGAGCCATTACTACAGGTAATGAGAGGAGGACACAGGAGCCATTACTACAGGTAATGAGAGGAGGACAGAGGAGCCATTACTACAGGTAATGAGAGGAGGACACAGGAGCCATTACTACAGGTAATGGGAGGACACAGGAGCCATTACTACAGGTAATGAGGGGAGGACACAGGAGCCATTACTACAGGTAATAAGAGGAGGAGAGAGGAGCCATTACTACAGGTAATGAGGGGAGGACAGAGGAGCCATTACTACAGGTAATGAGAGGAGGACACAGGAGCCATTACTACAGGTAATGAGAGGACACAGGAGCCATTACTACAGGTAATGAGGGGAGGACACAGGAGCCATTACTACAGGTAATGAGGGGAGGACAGAGGAGCCATTACTACAGGTAATGAGGGGAGGACACAGGAGCCATTACTACAGGTAATGAGGGGAGGACACAGGAGCCATTACTACAGGTAATGAGGGGAGGACACAGGAGCCATTACTGCAGGTAATGAGAGGAGGACAGAGGAGCCATTACTACAGGTAATGAGGGGAGGACACAGGAGCCATTACTACAGGTAATGAGGGGAGGACACAGGAGCCATTACTGCAGGTAATGAGGGGAGGACAGAGGAGCCATTACTACAGGTAATGAGAGGAGGACACAGGAGCCATTACTACAGGTAATGAGGGGAGGACAGAGGAGCCATTACTACAGGTAATGAGAGGAGGACACAGGAGCCATTACTACAGGTAATGAGGGGAGGACAGAGGAGCCATTACTACAGGTAATGAGAGGAGGACACAGGAGCCATTACTACAGGTAATGAGGGGAGGACACAGGAGCCATTACTACAGGTAATGAGGGGAGGACAGAGGAGCCATTACTACAGGTAATGAGGGGAGGACAGAGGAGCCATTACCACAGGTAATGAGAGGAGGACACAGGAGCCATTACTACAGGTAATGAGAGGAGGACACAGGAGCCATTACTACAGGTAATAAGAGGAGGACAGAGGAGCCATTACTACAGGTAATGAGAGGAGGACAGAGGAGCCATTACTACAGGTAATGAGAGGAGGACAGAGGAGCCATTACTACAGGTAATGAGAGGAGGACAGAGGAGCCATTACTACAGGTAATGAGGGGAGGACACAGGAGCCATTACTACAGGTAATGAGGGGAGGACAGAGGAGCCATTACTACAGGTAATGAGGGGAGGACACAGGAGCCATTACTACAGGTAATGAGAGGAGGACACAGGAGCCATTACTACAGGTAATGAGGGGAGGACACAGGAGCCATTACTACAGGTAATGAGGGGAGGACACAGGAGCCATTACTACAGGTAATGAGGGGAGGACACAGGAGCCATTACTACAGGTAATGAGGGGAGGACACAGGAGCCATTACTACAGGTAATGAGGGGAGGACAGAGAAGCCATTACTACAGGTAATGAGAGGAGGACAGAGGAGCCATTACTACAGGTAATGAGAGGAGGACACAGGAGCCATTACTACAGGTAATGAGGGGAGGACACAGGAGCCATTACTACAGGTAATGAGAGGAGGACAGAGGAGCCATTACTACAGGTAATGAGAGGAGGACAGAGGAGCCATTACTACAGGTAATGAGAGGAGGACAGAGGAGCCATTACAACAGGTAATGGGAGGACACAGGAGCCATTACTACAGGTAATGAGGGGAGGACACAGGAGCCATTACTACAGGTAATGAGAGGAGGACAGAGGAGCCATTACTACAGGTAATGAGAGGAGGACACAGGAGCCATTACTACAGGTAATGAGGGGAGGACACAGGAGCCATTACTACAGGTAATGAGAGGAGGACAGAGGAGCCATTACTACAGGTAATGAGAGGAGGACAGAGGAGCTATTACTACAGGTAATGAGGGGAGGACACAGGAGCCATTACTACAGGTAATGAGAGGAGGACACAGGAGCCATTACTACAGGTAATGAGGGGAGGACACAGGAGCCATTACTATAGGTAATGAGAGGAGGACAGAGGAGCCATTACTACAGGTAATGAGAGGAGGACAGAGGAGCCATTACTACTGGTAATGAGAGGAGGACAGAGGAGCCATTACTACAGGTAATGAGGGGAGGACACAGGAGCCATTACTACAGGTAATGAGGGGAGGACACAGGAGCCATTACTACAGGTAATGAGAGGAGGACACAGGAGCCATTACTACAGGTAATGAGGGGAGGACAGAGGAGCCATTACTACAGGTAATGAGGGGAGGACAGAGGAGCCATTACTACAGGTAATGAGGGGAGGACAGAGGAGCCATTACTACAGGTAATGAGAGGAGGACACAGGAGCCATTACTACAGGTAATGATAGGAGGACACAGGAGCCATTACTACAGGTAATGAGGGGAGGACACAGGAGCCATTACTACAGGTAATGAGAGGAGGACACAGGAGCCATTACTACAGGAAATGAGGGGAGGGCACAGGAGCCATTACTACAGGTAATGAGGGGAGGACAGAGGAGCCATTACTACAGGTAATGAGAGGAGGACAGAGGAGCCATTACTACAGGTAATGAGAGGAGGACACAGGAGCCATTACTACAGGTAATGAGAGGAGGACACAGGAGCCATTACTACAGGTAATGTCAGGAGGACACAGGAGCCATTACTACAGGTAATGAGAGGAGGACACAGGAGCCATTACTACAGGTAATGAGAGGAGGACACAGGAGCCATTACTACAGGTAATGAGAGGAGGACACAGGGGCCATTACTACAGGTAATGAGAGGAGGACAGAGGAGCCATTACTACAGGTAATGAGGGGAGGACACAGGAGCCATTACTACAGGTAATGAGGGGAGGACACAGGAGCCATTACTACAGGTAATGAGAGGAGGACACAGGAGCCGTTACTACAGGTAATGAGAGGAGGACACAGGAGCCATTACTACAGGTAATGAGAGGAGGACACAGGAGCCATTACTACAGGTAATGAGAGGAGGACACAGGAGCCATTACTACAGGTAATGAGGGGAGGACAGAGGAGCCATTACTACAGGTAATGAGGGGAGGACACAGGAGCCATTACTACAGGTAATGAGAGGAGGACACAGGAGCCATTACTACAGGTAATGAGGGGAGGACAGAGGAGCCATTACTACAGGTAATGAGGGGAGGACACAGGAGCCATTACTACAGGTAATGAGAGGAGGGCAGAGGAGCCATTACTACAGGTAATGAGGGGAGGACACAGGAGCCATTACTACAGGTAATGAGAGGAGGACACAGGAGCCATTACTACAGGTAATGAGGGGAGGACACAGGAGCCATTACAACAGGTAATGAGAGGAGGACACAGGAGCAATTACTACAGGTAATGAGGGGAGGACAGAGGAGCCATTACTACAGGTAATGAGAGGAGGACACAGGAGCCATTACTACAGGTAATGAGGGGAGGACACAGGAGCAATTACTACAGGTAATGAGGGGAGGACAGAGGAGCCATTACTACAGGTAATGAGAGGAGGACAGAGGAGCCATTACTACAGGTAATGAGAGGAGGACACAGGAGCCATTACTACAGGTAATGAGAGGAGGACACAGGAGCCATTACTACAGGTAATGTCAGGAGGACACAGGAGCCATTACTACAGGTAATGAGAGGAGGACACAGGAGCCATTACTACAGGTAATGAGAGGAGGACACAGGAGCCATTACTACAGGTAATGAGAGGAGGACACAGGGGCCATTACTACAGGTAATGAGAGGAGGACAGAGGAGCCATTACTACAGGTAATGAGGGGAGGACACAGGAGCCATTACTACAGGTAATGAGGGGAGGACACAGGAGCCATTACTACAGGTAATGAGAGGAGGACACAGGAGCCGTTACTACAGGTAATGAGAGGAGGACACAGGAGCCATTACTACAGGTAATGAGAGGAGGACACAGGAGCCATTACTACAGGTAATGAGAGGAGGACACAGGAGCCATTACTACAGGTAATGAGGGGAGGACAGAGGAGCCATTACTACAGGTAATGAGGGGAGGACACAGGAGCCATTACTACAGGTAATGAGAGGAGGACACAGGAGCCATTACTACAGGTAATGAGGGGAGGACAGAGGAGCCATTACTACAGGTAATGAGGGGAGGACACAGGAGCCATTACTACAGGTAATGAGAGGAGGGCAGAGGAGCCATTTCTACAGGTAATGAGGGGAGGACACAGGAGCCATTACTACAGGTAATGAGAGGAGGACACAGGAGCCATTACTACAGGTAATGAGGGGAGGACACAGGAGCCATTACAACAGGTAATGAGAGGAGGACACAGGAGCAATTACTACAGGTAATGAGGGGAGGACACAGGAGCCATTACTACAGGTAATGAGGGGAGGACAGAGGAGCCATTACTACAGGTAATGAGGGGAGGACACAGGAGCCATTACTACAGGTAATGAGAGGAGGACAGAGGAGCCATTACTACAGGTAATGAGGGGAGGACAGAGGAGCCATTACTACAGGTAATGAGGGGAGGACACAGGAGCCATTACTACAGGTAATGAGAGGAGGACACAGGAGCCATTACTACAGGTAATGAGAGGAGGACACAGGAGCCATTACTACAGGTAATGAGGGGAGGACAGAGGAGCCATTACTACAGGTAATGAGGGGAGGACACAGGAGCCATTACTACAGGTAATGAGAGGAGGACACAGGAGCCATTACAACAGGTAATGAGAGGAGGACAAAGGAGCCATTACTACAGGTAATGAGAGGAGGACACAGGAGCCATTACTACAGGTAATGAGAGGAGGACACAGGAGCCATTACTACAGGTAATGAGGGGAGGACACAGGAGCCATTACTACAGGTAATGAGGGGAGGACACAGGAGCCATTACTACAGGTAATGAGGGGAGGACAAATGAGCCATTACTACAGGTAATGAGGGGAGGACAGAGGAGCCATTACTACAGGTAATGAGGGGAGGACACAGGAGCCATTACTACAGGTAATGAGAGGAGGACACAGGAGCCATTACTACAGGTAATGAGAGGAGGACAGAGGAGCCATTACTACAGGTAATGAAAGGAGGACAGATGAGGCATTACTACAGGTAATGAGAGGAGGACACAGGAGCCATTACTACAGGTAATGAGAGGAGGACACAGGAGCCATTACTACAGGTAATGAGGGGAGGACACAGGAGCCATTACTACAGGTAATGAGAGGAGGACAGAGGAGCCATTACTACAGGTAATGAGGGGAGGACAGAGGAGCCATTACTACAGGTAATGAGAGGAGGACACAGGAGCCATTACTACAGGTAATGAGAGAAGGACACAGGAGCCATTACTACAGGTAATGAGAGGAGGACATAGGAGCCATTACTACAGGTAGTGAGAGGAGGACACAGGAGCCATTACTACAGGTAATGAGAGGAGGACACAGGAGCCATTACTACAGGTAATGAGAGGAGGACACAGGAGCCATTACTACAGGTAATGAGAGGAGGACACAGGAGCCATTACTACAGGTAATGAAAGGAGGACACAGGAGCCATTACTACAGGTAATGAGAGGAGGACACAGGAGCCATTACTACAGGTAATGAGGGGAGGACACAGGAGCCATTACTACAGGTAATGAGGGGAGGACACAGGAGCCATTACTACAGGTAATGAGAGGAGGACACAGGAGCCATTACTACAGGTAATGAGAGGAGGACATAGGAGCCATTACTACAGGTAATGAGGGGAGGACACAGGAGCCATTACTACAGGTAATGAGGGGAGGACACAGGAGCCATTACTACAGGTAATGAGAGGAGGACACAGGAGCCATTACTACAGGTAATGAGAGGAGGACAGAGGAGCCATTACTACAGGTAATGAGAGGAGGACAGAGGAGCCATTACTACAGGTAATGAGGGGAGGACACAGGAGCCATTACTACAGGTAATGAGGGGAGGACACAGGAGCCATTACTACAGGTAATGAGGGGAGGACACAGGAGCCATTACTACAGGTAATGAGAGGAGGACAGAGGAGCCATTACTACAGGTAATGAAAGGAGGACAGATGAGCCATTACTACAGGTAATGAGAGGAGGACACAGGAGCCATTACTACAGGTAATGAGGGGAGGACACAGGAGCCATTACTACAGGTAATGAGAGGAGGACAGAGGAGCCATTACTACAGGTAATGAGAGGAGGACATAGGAGCCATTACTACAGGTAGTGAGAGGAGGACACAGGAGCCATTACTACAGGTAATGAGAGGAGGACACAGGAGCCATTACTACAGGTAATGAGGGGAGGACACAGGAGCCATTACTACAGGTAATGAGAGGAGGACAGAGGAGCCATTACTACAGGTAATGAGAGGAGGACATAGGAGCCATTACTACAGGTAATGAGAGGAGGACACAGGAGCCATTACTACAGGTAATGAGGGGAGGACACAGGAGCCATTACTACAGGTAATGAGAGGAGGACACAGGAGCCATTACTACAGGTAATGAGAGGAGGACATAGGAGCCATTACTACAGGTAGTGAGAGGAGGACACAGGAGCCATTACTACAGGTAATGAGAGGAGGACACAGGAGCCATTACTACAGGTAATGAGAGGAGGACACAGGAGCCATTACTACAGGTAATGAGAGGAGGACACAGGAGCCATTACTACAGGTAATGAGAGGAGGACACAGGAGCCATTACTACAGGTAATGAGAGGAGGACAGAGGAGCCATTACTACAGGTAATGAGGGGAGGACACAGGAGCCATTACTACAGGTAATGAGGGGAGGACACAGGAGCCATTACTACAGGTAATGAGGGGAGGACACAGGAGCCATTACTACAGGTAATGAGAGGAGGACATAGGAGCCATTACTACAGGTAATGAGGGGAGGACACAGGAGCCATTACTACAGGTAATGAGAGGAGGACAGAGGAGCCATTACTACAGGTAATGAGAGGAGGACACAGGAGCCATTACTACAGGTAATGAGGGGAGGACACAGGAGCCATTACTACAGGTAATGAGAGGAGGACACAGGAGCCATTACTACAGGTAATGAGAGGAGGACAGATGAGCCATTACTACAGGTAATGAGAGGAGGACACAGGAGCCATTACTACAGGTAATGAGGGGAGGACACAGGAGCCATTACTACAGGTAATGAGAGGAGGACACAGGAGCCATTACTACAGGTAATGAGGGGAGGACAGAGGAGCCATTACTACAGGTAATGAGGGGAGGACAGAGGAGCCATTACTACAGGTAACGAGGGGAGGACACAGGAGCCATTACTACAGGTAATGAGAGGAGGACACAGGAGCCATTACTACAGGTAATAAGGGGAGGACAGAGGAGCCATTACTACAGGTAATGAGGGGAGGACAGAGGAGCCATTACTACAGGTAATAAGGGGAGGACAGAGGAGCCATTACTACAGGTAATGAGGGGAGGACAGAGGAGCCATTACTACAGGTAAGGAGAGGAGGACACAGGAGCCATTACTACAGGTAATGAGAGGAGGACAGAGGAGCCATTACTACAGGTAATGAGGGGAGGACACAGGAGCCATTACTACAGGTAATGAGAGGAGGACACAGGAGCCATTACTACAGGTAATGAGGGGAGGGCAGAGGAGCCATTTCTACAGGTAATGAGGGGAGGACACAGGAGCCATTACTACAGGTAATGAGAGGAGGACACAGGAGCCATTACTACAGGTAATGAGGGGAGGACACAGGAGCCATTACAACAGGTAATGAGAGGAGGACACAGGAGCAATTACTACAGGTAATGAGGGGAGGACACAGGAGCCATTACTACAGGTAATGAGGGGAGGACAGAGGAGCCATTACTACAGGTAATGAGAGGAGGACACAGGAGCCATTACTACAGGTAATGAGGGGAGGACACAGGAGCCATTACTACAGGTAATGAGAGGAGGACAGAGGAGCCATTACTACAGGTAATGAGGGGAGGACAGAGGAGCCATTACTACAGGTAATGAGGGGAGGACACAGGAGCCATTACTACAGGTAATGAGAGGAGGACACAGGAGCCATTACTACAGGTAATGAGAGGAGGACACAGGAGCCATTACTACAGGTAATGAGGGGAGGACAGAGGAGCCATTACTACAGGTAATGAGGGGAGGACACAGGAGCCATTACTACAGGTAATGAGAGGAGGACACAGGAGCCATTACAACAGGTAATGAGAGGAGGACAAAGGAGCCATTACTACAGGTAATGAGAGGAGGACACAGGAGCCATTACTACAGGTAATGAGAGGAGGACACAGGAGCCATTACTACAGGTAATGAGGGGAGGACACAGGAGCCATTACTACAGGTAATGAGGGGAGGACACAGGAGCCATTACTACAGGTAATGAGGGGAGGACAAATGAGCCATTACTACAGGTAATGAGGGGAGGACAGAGGAGCCATTACTACAGGTAATGAGGGGAGGACACAGGAGCCATTACTACAGGTAATGAGAGGAGGACACAGGAGCCATTACTACAGGTAATGAGAGGAGGACAGAGGAGCCATTACTACAGGTAATGAAAGGAGGACAGATGAGGCATTACTACAGGTAATGAGAGGAGGACACAGGAGCCATTACTACAGGTAATGAGAGGAGGACACAGGAGCCATTACTACAGGTAATGAGGGGAGGACACAGGAGCCATTACTACAGGTAATGAGAGGAGGACAGAGGAGCCATTACTACAGGTAATGAGGGGAGGACAGAGGAGCCATTACTACAGGTAATGAGAGGAGGACACAGGAGCCATTACTACAGGTAATGAGAGAAGGACACAGGAGCCATTACTACAGGTAATGAGAGGAGGACATAGGAGCCATTACTACAGGTAGTGAGAGGAGGACACAGGAGCCATTACTACAGGTAATGAGAGGAGGACACAGGAGCCATTACTACAGGTAATGAGAGGAGGACACAGGAGCCATTACTACAGGTAATGAGAGGAGGACACAGGAGCCATTACTACAGGTAATGAAAGGAGGACACAGGAGCCATTACTACAGGTAATGAGAGGAGGACACAGGAGCCATTACTACAGGTAATGAGGGGAGGACACAGGAGCCATTACTACAGGTAATGAGGGGAGGACACAGGAGCCATTACTACAGGTAATGAGAGGAGGACACAGGAGCCATTACTACAGGTAATGAGAGGAGGACATAGGAGCCATTACTACAGGTAATGAGGGGAGGACACAGGAGCCATTACTACAGGTAATGAGGGGAGGACACAGGAGCCATTACTACAGGTAATGAGAGGAGGACACAGGAGCCATTACTACAGGTAATGAGAGGAGGACAGAGGAGCCATTACTACAGGTAATGAGAGGAGGACAGAGGAGCCATTACTACAGGTAATGAGGGGAGGACACAGGAGCCATTACTACAGGTAATGAGGGGAGGACACAGGAGCCATTACTACAGGTAATGAGGGGAGGACACAGGAGCCATTACTACAGGTAATGAGAGGAGGACAGAGGAGCCATTACTACAGGTAATGAAAGGAGGACAGATGAGCCATTACTACAGGTAATGAGAGGAGGACACAGGAGCCATTACTACAGGTAATGAGGGGAGGACACAGGAGCCATTACTACAGGTAATGAGAGGAGGACAGAGGAGCCATTACTACAGGTAATGAGAGGAGGACATAGGAGCCATTACTACAGGTAGTGAGAGGAGGACACAGGAGCCATTACTACAGGTAATGAGAGGAGGACACAGGAGCCATTACTACAGGTAATGAGGGGAGGACACAGGAGCCATTACTACAGGTAATGAGAGGAGGACAGAGGAGCCATTACTACAGGTAATGAGAGGAGGACATAGGAGCCATTACTACAGGTAATGAGAGGAGGACACAGGAGCCATTACTACAGGTAATGAGGGGAGGACACAGGAGCCATTACTACAGGTAATGAGAGGAGGACACAGGAGCCATTACTACAGGTAATGAGAGGAGGACATAGGAGCCATTACTACAGGTAGTGAGAGGAGGACACAGGAGCCATTACTACAGGTAATGAGAGGAGGACACAGGAGCCATTACTACAGGTAATGAGAGGAGGACACAGGAGCCATTACTACAGGTAATGAGAGGAGGACACAGGAGCCATTACTACAGGTAATGAGAGGAGGACACAGGAGCCATTACTACAGGTAATGAGAGGAGGACAGAGGAGCCATTACTACAGGTAATGAGGGGAGGACACAGGAGCCATTACTACAGGTAATGAGGGGAGGACACAGGAGCCATTACTACAGGTAATGAGGGGAGGACACAGGAGCCATTACTACAGGTAATGAGAGGAGGACATAGGAGCCATTACTACAGGTAATGAGGGGAGGACACAGGAGCCATTACTACAGGTAATGAGAGGAGGACAGAGGAGCCATTACTACAGGTAATGAGAGGAGGACACAGGAGCCATTACTACAGGTAATGAGGGGAGGACACAGGAGCCATTACTACAGGTAATGAGAGGAGGACACAGGAGCCATTACTACAGGTAATGAGAGGAGGACAGATGAGCCATTACTACAGGTAATGAGAGGAGGACACAGGAGCCATTACTACAGGTAATGAGGGGAGGACACAGGAGCCATTACTACAGGTAATGAGAGGAGGACACAGGAGCCATTACTACAGGTAATGAGGGGAGGACAGAGGAGCCATTACTACAGGTAATGAGGGGAGGACAGAGGAGCCATTACTACAGGTAACGAGGGGAGGACACAGGAGCCATTACTACAGGTAATGAGAGGAGGACACAGGAGCCATTACTACAGGTAATAAGGGGAGGACAGAGGAGCCATTACTACAGGTAATGAGGGGAGGACAGAGGAGCCATTACTACAGGTAATAAGGGGAGGACAGAGGAGCCATTACTACAGGTAATGAGGGGAGGACAGAGGAGCCATTACTACAGGTAAGGAGAGGAGGACACAGGAGCCATTACTACAGGTAATGAGAGGAGGACAGAGGAGCCATTACTACAGGTAATGAGGGGAGGACACAGGAGCCATTACTACAGGTAATGAGAGGAGGACACAGGAGCCATTACTACAGGTAATGAGGGGAGGACACAGGAGCCATTACTACAGGTAATGAGAGGAGGACAGAGGAGCTATTACTACAGGTAATGAGAGGAGGACAGAGGAGCTATTACTACAGGTAATGAGAGGAGGACACAGGAGCCATTACTACAGGTAATGATTGGAGGAAAGAGGGGCCATTACTACAGGTAATGAGGGGAGGACACAGGAGCCATTACTACAGGTAATGAGGGGAGGACACAGGAGCCATTACTACAGGTAATGAGGGGAGGACACAGGAGCCATTACTACAGGTAATGAGAGGAGGACACAGGAGCCATTACTACAGGTAATGAGAGGAGGACATAGGAGCCATTACTACAGGTAATGAGAGGAGGACAGAGGAGCCATTACTACAGGTAATGAGGGGAGGACACAGGAGCCATTACTACAGGTAATGAGGGGAGGACACAGGAGCCATTACTACAGGTAATGAGGGGAGGACACAGGAGCCATTACTACAGGTAATGAGAGGAGGACAGAGGAGCCATTACTACAGGTAATGAAAGGAGGACAGATGAGCCATTACTACAGGTAATGAGAGGAGGACACAGGAGCCATTACTACAGGTAATGAGGGGAGGACACAGGAGCCATTACTACAGGTAATGAGAGGAGGACAGAGGAGCCATTACTACAGGTAATGAGAGGAGGACATAGGAGCCATTACTACAGGTAGTGAGAGGAGGACACAGGAGCCATTACTACAGGTAATGAGAGGAGGACACAGGAGCCATTACTACAGGTAATGAGGGGAGGACACAGGAGCCATTACTACAGGTAATGAGAGGAGGACAGAGGAGCCATTACTACAGGTAATGAGAGGAGGACATAGGAGCCATTACTACAGGTAGTGAGAGGAGGACACAGGAGCCATTACTACAGGTAATGAGGGGAGGACACAGGAGCCATTACTACAGGTAATGAGAGGAGGACACAGGAGCCATTACTACAGGTAATGAGAGGAGGACATAGGAGCCATTACTACAGGTAGTGAGAGGAGGACACAGGAGCAATTACTACAGGTAATGAGAGGAGGACACAGGAGCCATTAATACAGGTAATGAGAGGAGGACACAGGAGCCATTACTACAGGTAATGAGAGGAGGACAGAGGAGCCATTACTACAGGTAATGAGGGGAGGACACAGGAGCCATTACTACAGGTAATGAGGGGAGGACACAGGAGCCATTACTACAGGTAATGAGGGGAGGACACAGGAGCCATTACTACAGGTAATGAGAGGAGGACATAGGAGCCATTACTACAGGTAATGAGGGGAGGACACAGGAGCCATTACTACAGGTAATGAGAGGAGGACAGAGGAGCCATTACTACAGGTAATGAGAGGAGGACACAGGAGCCATTACTACAGGTAATGAGGGGAGGACACAGGAGCCATTACTACAGGTAATGAGAGGAGGACACAGGAGCCATTACTACAGGTAATGAGAGGAGGACAGATGAGCCATTACTACAGGTAATGAGAGGAGGACACAGGAGCCATTACTACAGGTAATGAGGGGAGGACACAGGAGCCATTACTACAGGTAATGAGAGGAGGACACAGGAGCCATTACTACAGGTAATGAGGGGAGGACAGAGGAGCCATTACTACAGGTAATGAGGGGAGGACAGAGGAGCCATTACTACAGGTAACGAGGGGAGGACACAGGAGCCATTACTACAGGTAATGAGAGGAGGACACAGGAGCCATTACTACAGGTAATAAGGGGAGGACAGAGGAGCCATTACTACAGGTAATGAGGGGAGGACAGAGGAGCCATTACTACAGGTAATAAGGGGAGGACAGAGGAGCCATTACTACAGGTAATGAGGGGAGGACAGAGGAGCCATTATTACAGGTAAGGAGAGGAGGACACAGGAGCCATTACTACAGGTAATGAGGGGAGGACACAGGAGCCATTACTACAGGTAATGAGGGGAGGACACAGGAGCCATTACTACAGGTAATGAGAGGAGGACACAGGAGCCATTACTACAGGTAATGAGGGGAGGACACAGGAGCCATTACTACAGGTAATGAGAGGAGGACAGAGGAGCTATTACTACAGGTAATGAGAGGAGGACAGAGGAGCTATTACTACAGGTAATGAGAGGAGGACACAGGAGCCATCACTACAGGTAATGATTGGAGGAAAGAGGGGCCATTACTACAGGTAATGAGGGGAGGACACAGGAGCCATTACTACAGGTAATGAGGGGAGGACACAGGAGCCATTACTACAGGTAATGAGGGGAGGACATAGGAGCCATTACTACAGGTAATGAGAGGAGGACACAGGAGCCATTACTACAGGTAATGAGAGGAGGACACAGGAGCCATTACTACAGGTAATGGGAGGACACAGGAGCCATTACTACAGGTAATGAGAGGAGGACAGAGGAGCCATTACTACAGGTAATGAGGGGAGGATACAGGAGCCATTACTACAGGTAATGAGAGGAGGACACAGGAGCCATTACTACAGGTAATGAGGGGAGGACACAGGAGCCATTACTACAGGTAATGAGAGGAGGACACAGGAGCCATTACTACAGGTAATGAGAGGAGGACACAGGAGCCATTACTACAGGTAACGAGAGGAGGACACAGGAGCCATTACTACAGGTAATGAGAGGAGGACACAGGAGCCATTACTACAGGTAATGAGAGGAGGACAGAGGAGCCATTACTACAGGTAATGAGAGGAGGACAGAGGAGCCATTACTACAGGTAATGAGAGGACACAGGAGCCATTTCTACAGGTAATGAGAGGAGGACACAGGAGCCATTACTACAGGTAATGAGGGGAGGACACAGGAGCCATTACTACAGGTAATGAGGGGAGGACACAGGAGCCATTACTACAGGTAATGAGAGGAGGACACAGGAGCCATTACTACAGGAAATGAGGGGAGGACACAGGAGCCATTACTACAGGTAATGAGGGGAGGACAGAGGAGCCATTACTACAGGTAATGAGAGGAGGACACAGGAGTCATTACTACAGGTAATGAGAGGAGGACACAGGAGCCATCACTACAGGTAATGAGGGGGGAGGACACAGGAGCCATTACTACAGGTAATGAGGGGAGGACACAGGAGCCATTACTACAGGTAATGAGGGGAGGACACAGGAGCCATTACTACAGGTAATGAGAGGAGGACACAGGAGCCATTACTACAGGTAATGAGAGGAGGACACAGGAGCCATTACTACAGGTAATGAGGGGAGGACAGAGGAGCCATTACTACAGGTAATGAGGGGAGGACAGAGGAGCCATTACTACAGGTAATGAGGGAAGGACAGAGGAGCCATTACTACAGGTAATGAGAGGAGGACACAGGAGCCATTACTACAGGAAATGAGGGGAGGACACAGGAGCCATTACTACAGGTAATGAGGGGAGGTCAGAGGAGCCATTACTACAGGTAATGAGAGGAGGACACAGGAGTCATTACTACAGGTAATGAGAGGAGGACACAGGAGCCATTACTACAGGTAATGAGAGGAGGACACAGGAGCCATTACTACAGGTAATGTCAGGAGGACACAGGAGCCATTACTACAGGTAATGAGAGGAGGACACAGGAGCCATTACTACAGGTAATGAGAGGAGGACACAGGAGCCATTACTACAGGTAATGAGAGGAGGACACAGGGGCCATTACTACAGGTAATGAGAGGAGGACAGAGGAGCCATTACTACAGGTAATGAGGGGAGGACACAGGAGCCATTACTACAGGTAATGAGGGGAGGACACAGGAGCCATTACTACAGGTAATGAGAGGAGGACACAGGAGCCGTTACTACAGGTAATGAGAGGAGGACACAGGAGCCATTACTACAGGTAATGAGAGGAGGACACAGGAGCCATTACTACAGGTAATGAGAGGAGGACACAGGAGCCATTACTACAGGTAATGAGGGGAGGACAGAGGAGCCATTACTACAGGTAATGAGGGGAGGACAGAGGAGCCATTACTACAGGTAATGAGGGGAGGACACAGGAGCCATTACTACAGGTAATGAGAGGAGGACACAGGAGCCATTACTACAGGTAATGAGAGGAGGACACAGGAGCCATTACTACAGGTAATGAGAGGAGGACACAGGAGCCATTACTACAGGTAATGAGGGGAGGACAGAGGAGCCATTACTACAGGTAATGAGGGGAGGACACAGGAGCCATTACTACAGGTAATGAGAGGAGGGCAGAGGAGCCATTACTACAGGTAATGAGGGGAGGACACAGGAGCCATTACTACAGGTAATGAGAGGAGGACACAGGAGCCATTACTACAGGTAATGAGGGGCGGACACAGGAGCCATTACAGCAGGTAATGAGAGGAGGACACAGGAGCAATTACTACAGGTAATGAGGGGAGGACACAGGAGCCATTACTACAGGTAATGAGGGGAGGACAGAGGAGCCATTACTACAGGTAATGAGGGGAGGACACAGGAGCCATTACTACAGGTAATGAGAGGAGGACACAGGAGCCATTACTACAGGTAATGAGGGGAGGACACAGGAGCCATTACAGCAGGTAATGAGAGGAGGACACAGGAGCAATTACTACAGGTAATGAGGGGAGGACACAGGAGCCATTACTACAGGTAATGAGGGGAGGACAGAGGAGCCATTACTACAGGTAATGAGGGGAGGACACAGGAGCCATTACTACAGGTAATAAGAGGACACAGGAGCCATTACTACAGGTAATGAGAGGAGGACACAGGAGCCATTACTACAGGTAATGAGAGGAGGACACAGGAGCCATTACTACAGGTAATGAGAGGAGGACACAGGAGCCATTACTACAGGTAATGAGAGGAGGACACAGGAGCCATTACTACAGGTAATGAGAGGAGGACACATGAGCCATTACTACAGGTAATGAGGGGAGGACAGAGGAGCCATTACTACAGGTAATGAGGGGAGGACACAGGAGCCATTACTACAGGTAATGAGAGGAGGGCAGAGGAGCCATTACTACAGGTAATGAGGGGAGGACACAGGAGCCATTACTACAGGTAATGAGAGGAGGACACAGGAGCCATTACTACAGGTAATGAGGGGCGGACACAGGAGCCATTACAGCAGGTAATGAGAGGAGGACACAGGAGCAATTACTACAGGTAATGAGGGGAGGACACAGGAGCCATTACTACAGGTAATGAGGGGAGGACAGAGGAGCCATTACTACAGGTAATGAGGGGAGGACACAGGAGCCATTACTACAGGTAATGAGAGGAGGACACAGGAGCCATTACTACAGGTAATGAGGGGAGGACACAGGAGCCATTACAGCAGGTAATGAGAGGAGGACACAGGAGCAATTACTACAGGTAATGAGGGGAGGACACAGGAGCCATTACTACAGGTAATGAGGGGAGGACAGAGGAGCCATTACTACAGGTAATGAGGGGAGGACACAGGAGCCATTACTACAGGTAATGAGAGGACACAGGAGCCATTACTACAGGTAATGAGAGGAGGACACAGGAGCCATTACTACAGGTAATGAGGGGAGGACACAGGAGCCATTACTACAGGTAATGAGAGGAGGACACAGGAGCCATTACTACAGGTAATGAGGGGAGGACACAGGAGCCATTACTACAGGTAATTAGAGGAGGACAGAGGAGCCATTACTACAGGTAATGAGAGGAGGACAGAGGAGCCATTACTACAGGTAATGAGAGGAGGACACAGGAGCCATTACTACAGGTAATGAGAGGAGGACAGAGGAGCCATTACTACAGGTAATGAGGGGAGGACAGAGGAGCCATTACTACAGGTAATGAGGGGAGGACACAGGAGCCATTACTACAGGTAATGAGAGGAGGACACAGGAGCCATTACTACAGGTAATGAGGGGAGGACACAGGAGCCATTACTACAGGTAATGAGAGGAGGACACAGGAGCCATTACTACAGGTAATGAGGGGAGGACACAGGAGCCATTACTACAGGTAATGAGAGGAGGACAGAGGAGCCATTACTACAGGTAATGAGGGGAAGACACTGGAGCCATTACTACAGGTAATGAGGGGAGGACAGAGGAGCCATTACTACAGGTAATGAGGGGAGGACAGAGGAGTCATTACTACTGGTAATGAGAGGAGGACAGAGGAGCCATTACTACAGGTAATGAGAGGAGGACAGAGGAGCCATTACTACAGGTAATGAGGGGAGGACACAGGAGCCATTACTACAGGTAATGAGAGGAGGACACAGGAGCCATTACTACAGGTAATGAGAGGAGGACACAGGAGCCATTACTACAGGTAATGAGGGGAGGACAGAGGAGCCATTACTACAGGTAATGAGGGGAGGACACAGGAGCCATTACTACAGGTAATGAGAGGAGGACACAGGAGCCATTACTACAGGTAATGAGAGGAGGACACAGGAGCCATTACTACAGGTAATGAGGGGAGGACAGAGGAGCCATTACTACAGGTAATGAGGGGAGGACAGAGGAGCCATCACTACAGGTAATGAGGGGAGGACAGAGGAGCCATTACTACAGGTAATGAGAGGAGGACACAGGAGCCATTACTACAGGTAATGATAGGAGGACACAGGAGCCATTACTACAGGTAATGAGGGGAGGACACAGGAGCCATTACTACAGGTAATGAGAGGAGGACACAGGAGCCATTACTACAGGAAATGAGGGGAGGACACAGGAGCCATTACTACAGGTAATGAGAGGAGGACAGAGAAGCCATTACTACAGGTAATGAGAGGAGGACACAGGAGCCATTACTACAGGTAATGAGGGGAGGACACAGGAGCCATTACTACAGGTAATGGGAGGACACAGGAGCCATTACTACAGGTAATGAGGGGAGGAGAGAGGAGCCATTACTACAGGTAATGAGAGGAGGACAGAGGAGCCATTACTACAGGTAATGAGAGGAGGACACAGGAGCCATTACTACAGGTAATGAGAGGAGGACACAGGAGCCATTACTACAGGTAATGAGAGGAGGACACAGGAGCCATTACTACAGGTAATGAGGGGAGGACACAGGAGCCATTACTACAGGTAATGAGGGGAGGACAGAGGAGCCATTACTACAGGTAATGGGAGGACACAGGAGCCATTACTACAGGTAATGAGGGGAGGAGAGAGGAGCCATTACTACAGGTAATGAGAGGAGGACAGAGGAGCCATTACTACAGGTAATGAGAGGAG
This sequence comes from Engystomops pustulosus, assembly GCF_040894005.1. Classification (NCBI taxonomy): domain Eukaryota; kingdom Metazoa; phylum Chordata; class Amphibia; order Anura; family Leptodactylidae; genus Engystomops; species Engystomops pustulosus. The sequence continues at coordinate 93,940,368 of NC_092420.1, read as the reverse complement.
GACACAGGAGCCATTACTACAGGTAATGAGGGGAGGACAGAGGAGCCATTACTACAGGTAATGAGAGGAGGACACAGGAGTCATTACTACAGGTAATGAGAGGAGGACACAGGAGCCATTACTACAGGTAATGAGAGGAGGACACAGGAGCCATTACTACAGGTAATGAGAGGAGGACAGAGGAGCCATTACTACAGGTAATGAGGGGAGGACACAGGAGCCATTACTACAGGTAATGAGAGGAGGACACAGGAGCCATTACTACAGGTAATGAGGGGAGGACACAGGAGCCATTACTATAGGTAATGAGAGGAGGACACAGGAGCCATTACTACAGGTAATGAGGGGAGGACACAGGAGCCATTACTACAGGTAATGAGAGGAGGACACAGGAGCCATTACTACAGGTAATGAGGGGAGGACAGAGGAGCCATTACTACAGGTAATGAGGGGAGGACAGAGGAGCCATTACTACAGGTAATGAGGGGAGGACAGAGGAGCCATTACTACAGGTAATGAGAGGAGGACACAGGAGCCATTACTACAGGTAATGATAGGAGGACACAGGAGCCATTACTACAGGTAATGAGGGGAGGACACAGGAGCCATTACTACAGGTAATGAGAGGAGGACACAGGAGCCATTACTACAGGAAATGAGGGGAGGGCACAGGAGCCATTACTACAGGTAATGAGGGGAGGACAGAGGAGCCATTACTACAGGTAATGAGAGGAGGACACAGGAGTCATTACTACAGGTAATGAGAGGAGGACACAGGAGCCATTACTACAGGTAATGAGAGGAGGACACAGGAGCCATTACTACAGGTAATGTCAGGAGGACACAGGAGCCATTACTACAGGTAATGAGAGGAGGACACAGGAGCCATTACTACAGGTAATGAGAGGAGGACACAGGAGCCATTACTACAGGTAATGAGAGGAGGACACAGGGGCCATTACTACAGGTAATGAGAGGAGGACAGAGGAGCCATTACTACAGGTAATGAGAGGAGGACACAGGAGCCATTACTACAGGTAATGAGGGGAGGACACAGGAGCCATTACTACAGGTAATGAGGGGAGGACACAGGAGCCATTACTACAGGTAATGAGAGGAGGACACAGGAGCCGTTACTACAGGTAATGAGAGGAGGACACAGGAGCCATTACTACAGGTAATGAGAGGAGGACACAGGAGCCATTACTACAGGTAATGAGAGGAGGACACAGGAGCCATTACTACAGGTAATGAGGGGAGGACAGAGGAGCCATTACTACAGGTAATGAGGGGAGGACACAGGAGCCATTACTACAGGTAATGAGAGGAGGACACAGGAGCCATTACTACAGGTAATGAGGGGAGGACAGAGGAGCCATTACTACAGGTAATGAGGGGAGGACACAGGAGCCATTACTACAGGTAATGAGAGGAGGACAGAGGAGCCATTACTACAGGTAATGAGGGGAGGACACAGGAGCCATTACTACAGGTAATGAGAGGAGGACACAGGAGCCATTACTACAGGTAATGAGGGGAGGACACAGGAGCCATTACAACAGGTAATGAGAGGAGGACACAGGAGCAATTACTACAGGTAATGAGGGGAGGACACAGGAGCCATTACTACAGGTAATGAGGGGAGGACAGAGGAGCCATTACTACAGGTAATGAGGGGAGGACACAGGAGCCATTACTACAGGTAATGAGAGGAGGACAGAGGAGCCATTACTACAGGTAATGAGGGGAGGACAGAGGAGCCATTACTACAGGTAATGAGGGGAGGACACAGGAGCCATTACTACAGGTAATGAGAGGAGGACACAGGAGCCATTACTACAGGTAATGAGAGGAGGACACAGGAGCCATTACTACAGGTAATGAGGGGAGGACAGAGGAGCCATTACTACAGGTAATGAGGGGAGGACACAGGAGCCATTACTACAGGTAATGAGAGGAGGACACAGGAGCCATTACAACAGGTAATGAGAGGAGGACACAGGAGCCATTACTACAGGTAATGAGAGGAGGACACAGGAGCCATTACTACAGGTAATGAGAGGAGGACACAGGAGCCATTACTACAGGTAATGAGGGGAGGACACAGGAGCCATTACTACAGGTAATGAGGGGAGGACACAGGAGCCATTACTACAGGTAATGAGAGGAGGACAGAGGAGCCATTACTACAGGTAATGAAAGGAGGACAGATGAGGCATTACTACAGGTAATGAGAGGAGGACACAGGAGCCATTACTACAGGTAATGAGGGGAGGACACAGGAGCCATTACTACAGGTAATGAGAGGAGGACAGAGGAGCCATTACTACAGGTAATGAGGGGAGGACACAGGAGCCATTACTACAGGTAATGAGAGGAGGACACAGGAGCCATTACTACAGGTAATGAGAGGAGGACAGAGGAGCCATTACTACAGGTAATGAAAGGAGGACAGATGAGGCATTACTACAGGTAATGAGAGGAGGACACAGGAGCCATTACTACAGGTAATGAGAGGAGGACACAGGAGCCATTACTACAGGTAATGAGGGGAGGACACAGGAGCCATTACTACAGGTAATGAGAGGAGGACAGAGGAGCCATTACTACAGGTAATGAGGGGAGGACAGAGGAGCCATTACTACAGGTAATGAGAGGAGGACACAGGAGCCATTACTACAGGTAATGAGAGAAGGACACAGGAGCCATTACTACAGGTAATGAGAGGAGGACATAGGAGCCATTACTACAGGTAGTGAGAGGAGGACACAGGAGCCATTACTACAGGTAATGAGAGGAGGACACAGGAGCCATTACTACAGGTAATGAGAGGAGGACACAGGAGCCATTACTACAGGTAATGAGAGGAGGACACAGGAGCCATTACTACAGGTAATGAGAGGAGGACACAGGAGCCATTACTACAGGTAATGAGAGGAGGACACAGGAGCCATTACTACAGGTAATGAGGGGAGGACACAGGAGCCATTACTACAGGTAATGAGGGGAGGACACAGGAGCCATTACTACAGGTAATGAGAGGAGGACACAGGAGCCATTACTACAGGTAATGAGAGGAGGACATAGGAGCCATTACTACAGGTAATGAGGGGAGGACACAGGAGCCATTACTACAGGTAATGAGGGGAGGACACAGGAGCCATTACTACAGGTAATGAGAGGAGGACACAGGAGCCATTACTACAGGTAATGAGAGGAGGACAGAGGAGCCATTACTACAGGTAATGAGAGGAGGACAGAGGAGCCATTACTACAGGTAATGAGGGGAGGACACAGGAGCCATTACTACAGGTAATGAGGGGAGGACACAGGAGCCATTACTACAGGTAATGAGGGGAGGACACAGGAGCCATTACTACAGGTAATGAGAGGAGGACAGAGGAGCCATTACTACAGGTAATGAAAGGAGGACAGATGAGCCATTACTACAGGTAATGAGGGGAGGACACAGGAGTCATTACTACAGGTAATGAGAGGAGGACAGAGGAGCCATTACTACAGGTAATGAGAGGAGGACACAGGAGCCATTACTACAGGTAATGAGAGGAGGACACAGGAGCCATTACTACAGGTAATGAGGGGAGGACACAGGAGCCATTACTACAGGTAATGAGAGGAGGACAGAGGAGCCATTACTACAGGTAATGAGAGGAGGACACAGGAGCCATTACTACAGGTAATGAGGGGAGGACACAGGAGCCATTACTACAGGTAATGAGAGGAGGACACAGGAGCCATTACTACAGGTAATGAGGGGAGGACATAGGAGCCATTACTACAGGTAGTGAGAGGAGGACACAGGAGCCATTACTACAGGTAATGAGAGGAGGACACAGGAGCCATTACTACAGGTAATGAGGGGAGGACACAGGAGCCATTACTACAGGTAATGAGAGGAGGACAGAGGAGCCATTACTACAGGTAATGAGAGGAGGACATAGGAGCCATTACTACAGGTAGTGAGAGGAGGACACAGGAGCCATTACTACAGGTAATGAGGGGAGGACACAGGAGCCATTACTACAGGTAATGAGAGGAGGACACAGGAGCCATTACTACAGGTAATGAGAGGAGGACATAGGAGCCATTACTACAGGTAGTGAGAGGAGGACACAGGAGCCATTACTACAGGTAATGAGAGGAGGACACAGGAGCCATTACTACAGGTAATGAGAGGAGGACACAGGAGCCATTACTACAGGTAATGAGAGGAGGACACAGGAGCCATTACTACAGGTAATGAGAGGAGGACACAGGAGCCATTACTACAGGTAATGAGAGGAGGACAGAGGAGCCATTACTACAGGTAATGAGGGGAGGACACAGGAGCCATTACTACAGGTAATGAGGGGAGGACACAGGAGCCATTACTACAGGTAATGAGGGGAGGACACAGGAGCCATTACTACAGGTAATGAGAGGAGGACATAGGAGCCATTACTACAGGTAATGAGGGGAGGACACAGGAGCCATTACTACAGGTAATGAGAGGAGGACAGAGGAGCCATTACTACAGGTAATGAGAGGAGGACACAGGAGCCATTACTACAGGTAATGAGGGGAGGACACAGGAGCCATTACTACAGGTAATGAGAGGAGGACACAGGAGCCATTACTACAGGTAATGAGAGGAGGACAGATGAGCCATTACTACAGGTAATGAGAGGAGGACACAGGAGCCATTACTACAGGTAATGAGGGGAGGACACAGGAGCCATTACTACAGGTAATGAGAGGAGGACACAGGAGCCATTACTACAGGTAATGAGGGGAGGACAGAGGAGCCATTACTACAGGTAATGAGGGGAGGACAGAGGAGCCATTACTACAGGTAACGAGGGGAGGACACAGGAGCCATTACTACAGGTAATGAGAGGAGGACACAGGAGCCATTACTACAGGTAATAAGGGGAGGACAGAGGAGCCATTACTACAGGTAATGAGGGGAGGACAGAGGAGCCATTACTACAGGTAATAAGGGGAGGACAGAGGAGCCATTACTACAGGTAATGAGGGGAGGACAGAGGAGCCATTACTACAGGTAAGGAGAGGAGGACACAGGAGCCATTACTACAGGTAATGAGAGGAGGACAGAGGAGCCATTACTACAGGTAATGAGGGGAGGACACAGGAGCCATTACTACAGGTAATGAGGGGAGGACACAGGAGCCATTACTACAGGTAATGAGAGGAGGACAGAGGAGCTATTACTACAGGTAATGAGAGGAGGACAGAGGAGCTATTACTACAGGTAATGAGAGGAGGACACAGGAGCCATTACTACAGGTAATGATTGGAGGAAAGAGGGG